>NW_024582610.1:570642-621910 GCF_018398535.1 Haplochromis burtoni | reverse complement strand
AGACTCTGAGTTTTCCAAACCGGCTTCCTGAAACAGGGCCCTGAGCATAAAAGTGAAGCTGTTGATTTACCTCTCTGTTTGAGACAGGGTCATTCAGGAGGCACTCAGAATAGAGCCACAGATCCTCCACATCTCGGTGACACAGGTTCGGGCATTTCACCCAAAACATGCTGAAGAGAATTACATCTCTCAGATGGCCTGGAAATGCCTCGGTGCTCCCTGGATGAACTGGAGGGAGGTCTGGGCTTCTTTGCTTAGGCTGCTGCCTCTATGACAGGGCCCCATATAAGTGGCAGAGCATGGACCAACAGAACAGACAAGTAAACTTTAACTTTCTATTAAAGAAATACATTTTGTGTCACAGAAAATGTATAAATGTTTTTATACATGATTTAAATAGGTCTTCAGCATTGTACAATATAAAGCGCCTTGAGGCAACTTTTGTTGTGATTTGGCACTATATAAATAAAATTGAATTGAATTGAACATTGGTGGAATTGCAATTAATAGAGCTCTTATAAGGTTGAGAAAGTTGATAATTACTCTTGTGATACTCATTACTTATGACTGGGGTTTTGGGTTCTGTCAAGTCGGACAACACAAAGAAAGCCTGGCCATGTTGAACTCGTTTCATAGAACATATGCCTTGAGTCCCGATGACATGTAGAAAACACAGCCTCACACTCGCTCTCTCTCTCTCTCTCTCTTCTTCTCACTCTACAGTAGCATGGCATCCAGTCAGCAGTACACACACACACACACACACACACACACACACACACACACACACACACACACACACACACACACAGAATGTTTCCTGCTCTGATTGGTCTGCTTTCAATGATTCATGAGTCATCTCTGAGCAGGAATTCCAGATCATTCATAATGAATAACAGCAAACATTAAAGAAGGTTTCTGCTCTGTCTCGAACTCACAAAGCTCTGAAGAAATACTAAAATAACACAAATAGGGACCTGAGAGACCAAAGAACATGTTGCAAGAAAACACTGGGAGAAAAGGAGAGCTCAGACTGTTTGGCTGCAACCAATTAAACCAATTTGTTTGACTGAGTAAACTGGACAGTGAGTAGACCAATAGATAAAACTACATAGAGCCAATCAAAACTCGTTACACTGATTCTACTACACAGAACCAGTGTGTAGTGGTAGCTATTGCTAGCATTGGTTGAGAACGTTTTTCTTTTTTTCCTAGTGTATCTATTAAATAGAAAATACAGAAAATAGTTTTTATAATAGGGTTTTTTGAATAGTGTTTTTTTATCATCAAAATAGTAAATCTTAACTAAAACCAAGATTAGTATTTCAATTTCTCTTTTTTATATAAGCATCTGCTCTGTTAAAATGATAGCTAACATGCAACTAACATTTCCTGTATCAAATATCACTGGAGAGAGTCCACTGTGGATCATGCTTGTGACAACTCATGAAAAGAAAAAAATAAATAATGGGACACAGCAAGGGAGTGCAGCAAGAAATATGGTTGACAGAGATATACCTCAAGAGATAGACTACTTATGAACTATTCATAAAATTGTCTGTATAGGTTCTCAGTCATCCAGGTCACGGTAGTTTAAGGAGCTTGGAAAAAGCGAATGGATTTCTTTAATTTAAAGGAGTACAGACGCTTTCTTTCCAAGCTCCTTAGACTGTTCATAAAATCAGTCCAACAATTGATCATGTTTAATTACAGCATATAAACTTGTTATTGTGGTTACATAGCCTTAGAAAAGAGGACAACTCAACAATGCATTATTTGTTTACTCTGATATGTAAACACCGCACTAACACTGATTACAACTACACAGAATCAGTTGAGTCCAGCCAGCTGCGTGCATGAACACGCATCGACAAAAAGACGCATAAGAGTGAAACAACATAAAACCATCCTACTGATATAAAAACACATTGTTGTGATCTCTTCCTCAGATCACCTGGTCTAAAATAGGTTAATTTAACCTAGTTACTATGGTGATTTCCCCTGGTTAACATTGTTGTGTGTGCACAGATCATTTCTGTATCAGAGGACACGTAGGCTAAAATACAGTAAAGCAAAGCTTTGATTTTGTCACGGACCCAGTTCCAGGGATTCGGGGTCCGTGAGCAGTCTGGACTACTATTGTAGTTATTATCATTATTATTGTGGTTATTGTTATTATGGTTGTGTCTGCTGTCCGTGTTTTCCGTGTTGGTGTACTGTGTGTGTGTGAGGGTGCAGTCGTGGCAGGCACTTCTAGGCCTGGTGGGTGTGGCCCTGCCAGCTGACCGGTCCCACCCAGGAATCCACACACACCTGGCGCCGATCAAGCCTCGTCAGAGGAGCTTCAAAACAGTGTGGCTGAGAGCTCCTCGACGCTGGATCGTTGAGTGACTTCCCGTCAGTCTTAAGTGTATTGTGCAAGGTTAGTGCAAGTCTACTGTTAGGTTTTGTACTCACGGCTGCCTTTGGTATACGTGTTTCCTCAGGAGGAATTGTGGCGACCAGGAGGCAGCACACGGAGAGTACACAGGGAACGGAGACAGAGCACGGGATAAAGGAGAAGACACGGAACGGGAGTTGGGATCGCACGGGGGGATTTATTGTTGTTCGGATTGTCACCACTGTAAATAAACACTGTTGCACTGTAGAGTCCTGCATTTTGGGTCCTCCTTTCCCCACATCCCCACGGTCTGCCAGCGAGACCGTGACAGATTTATGGGAATGTTTGGGACTGTACCTCTCTTGGTGTGATGACCAGGATGTTCATTCTTAGGAAGACTAATAAAAATCCTGAATTTTCTCCATAGTTTGTGTTATTGTGATTTGAACATCTAGGTCATAGAAAAGCGTTTGTATTTAAAACATCCTTAAATGGGACACTGGGCTTATATTGCATTGGCTGAAACCCTGATGTTAATTTGCATTTATTGTTTGCAACATGGAGAAGGACTCAAAATAAGAAGGAAATGAAAAAAAGATTTATTTTAGGGGTTAAAAACTATACAAAATTTAAAGTTTAAATAAATAATACAATTCAGATTTTTTTTAGAGGATATTACAGTTATTACCATTTTCAGATGTTATAAAGTGAAGTCATTCGGGGATAATACAAATGATTTGCAAGAGTAGTGAATAGATTTAAATAACTGTCTTGTGGAGGTAATTTGCAGTTTTCTGGTAGAGGTTACAGTAATGGGCACAGACAGTTGTCTTTATGCTCACCATTAAGTTAGTTTGATCAGTTTGTCATCAAGTGGAATTTAAGCTTTAGGTGCTCTTCAGTATCTCTTCTAAAACTCCACCTTCATGCTGTAAGTAAGATAAGATAACATTACAGATCTTGAAGAATTCACTTGGCAAAATCCATAAACAGTAGCACATTAGCTGATTTCAACCTGCCCAAAAAAAGAATACAAGGGAATTTGGGAGTAATTTTGAGGCAAGCCATTTCCCCCACTGCACTGCTACACACGATGTAGGGGATTCCCTTAAGTAATTCCCCTAATTTTTAACTTGTAATTGTGATTTCTTACTTAAGTTTCAGTTCTTCTGACTTTCTGCCAGAGTTCCTTCTAAAATGTAAATACAGGAACTGAATCCTGAAGCTACCGGTAAATGCAATATGCTTATTCGTAAAACTTTTTTCACTGAACAAGTTGTTTGCGGCAATGCTAAATGGTGTCAGTGGAAAATAATAAAAATGAAGAGTTGGAGGAGGCTGGATCCAGACTGGCCAGAGATAAACTCAAAGACATTAATTAACGTTCAAGACAGCTAAAAGTTATAGAAGGAGAAGGATGGAAAGTTATACAAGAAAAGAGAAATTCTGTGTAAAAAAAACCCAACAAAAAACAAAAAACAAACAAAACAATTTAGATATCTCCCCATCCCCCAACCTACCGCCTTCATTCTACCCACCCTGCTGTTAAAATTCAAATGCTCCTCATTAAAATCTACCTTTGGATCCATGTCAAACAGAGATCAAGAAAGTAAAACATATCTGCTCTATGCTGGTTCCCACTGTTGCAGAGGTTTTCGATTACAGTACTTTCTGAATTGAATGTGGTCCTTTAAAAAATCTGAAATTAAAATCGATGTTTGAGCTTTTAATGTGAAATAGAAAAGAACCATACTTGGAAATCATGTTCGTCAATGTGAAAGTCAATAAATTTGAAAAGTGACAATTTGCTAAAATGGTAAATGGACTGGCTCTTATAAAGTGCTTTTCTACTCTAAGGACTCAAAGCGCTTTTTACAACTTGCCTGGTTCAACCATTCACACAAGTACTTTTTCTACGTGCTTTCTATCTAACATCCACAGACATTTATGCTCTGATGGATACATCTTGCACTAGGATATATGATATAAGGATATATATCTATGTATTTAAAAAAAAAAAAAAAAAAAAAAAAAAAAAAAACAACACCACTCCTTACTCGCACTGCGGGCAGTCGTTATCATTCAAGCTCAGGTCCTCTACCAGAGGCCTGGGAGAGTAAGGGTCCTGCTCAGTATCTTTGATGTTCCTAAGACTGCATTTTTCCAGACAGGGATCTCAGATGTTGTTCTTGGGAGCTGCTGGAGTCACTCACCTAGGTTGGGGTTTCTACGCCGAGTGCTCCAATTATCACTGAGACGAGTGATGCCTTCACCCTACACATCTTCACAGCATCTTCCCTCAGCCCCTGGTACTTCTCGAGCTTCTCGTTTGACCTTTTCCTGATGTTGCTATCACTTGGTATCGCTACATCTATCAATATGTCTTCCTCTACTTGTCCACCATGACTATGTTTGGTTGGTTAGCTATCACAGTTTGTCTGTCTGTATCTGAAAGTCACACAGGATCTTAGCTTGGTCATTGTCAACCACCCTAGGGGGCGGGTCCTGTTTTGATTTACTTTCCCCAAGTGGACCATTATGGTTTTTGCTATACTGGTCCCCTTAGTAGTCATAGTTTATTAGATTTTTATAAGGTTTTTTCAGTTGTTACAACCAGAATAGACAGGACTGGGGACTGTAAAGAGAAAGAAAAATGAAGGGAAACAGTAGGGAAACCACAGAAACAACCAACATATGCAAAAGTAACAGTGAATAATAAATATTAAATGTTACTGAGTAGCACACAGTACTAATAATACATGACATGTGCATCATGCACAGATGCACCTGTTTGCACACCTGTGTCTGTGAGTGTGCTTGTGTGTAAATAACTAATAGTGGGTGGACCATAGCCTCCCAGGACATGAAGCAGGCATGGTAGACACCCAGCTCCCAGAGATCTGAGAGCCCCCGGACGGTTACCCAGCAGCCATGGTGCAGAAGCCAGAGGGGGCCGCAGCAACGAGCCCACAGGCTCCACCGGCAACCAGCTATGCTAGATCAGAACCACATCTACACGATCACACACATAGGCGCTCAGCGTCAGCACATCCACTACAGCCTCACAGCACACACAGACATGTAGGACACATGCGCAAAAGTGCATACATGCTTCCTCGTTAACTGTACTTACATAATTTAAGAATACATTAAATTATGTATACTTAACAAAGAGTTCTGTATTGTAAGTGTATATGGCCCCTCATTCTTTCACGCTTTTTTAGTGACTCTCTGAAGACCTAGATTGCTCACTTTGAACTGGATGAAGAAATCGACAAGCTCGATACAGCAGTTGGCAGTCCACAAATATAGTTAAACAGCACATGAGCGATTTTGGACTTTGCGATGCGTGGCATTCCCTTCATCGAAACCGTAAGGACCTTGGGACTTCCAGGTCACACTCAGAACAAATGTTCCTGTATTCTATGCCAGCCACTTAGTTATATTACTCCATGGATGCCCAGCCAGCTAGTATCTTGTGCCTCACTATTATATTGTGGACCATAATATTCTATTAGAGCGATTAGAGCATGCTGTAGGTATTACAGGTACTGCGCTGCAGTGGTTTGATTCATATCTATGTAATAGGCTCTAATTTGTTCATGTAAATGGAGTACATGTTCCACAGGGTTCTGTGCTAGGACAAATTGTGTTTACATTATACCTGCTTTCCTTAGGCAGTATCATCAGAAGGCACAGCATACATTTTCATTGGTATGCAGATGACACACAACTTAATCCATCCATGAAGCCAGATAACACACACCAGTTAGTTATACTGCAGGAATGTCTTCAAGATATAAAGATCTGGATTACAGGATATCTCCTGCAATGCACATATTCAAAAAATATGTAGGACTGCTTTCTTACATTTGCACAACATCTCTAAAATCAGAAATATCTTGTCTCAGAGTGACGCTGAAAAACTAGTTCATGCACTTATTACTTAGGCTGGACTACTGTTATTATCAGGATGTCCCAAAACTCCCTGAAAAGCCTCCAGTTAATCCAAAATGCTGCAGCACCAGTACTGACAGGGACTGGAAAGAGGGTGCATTTGGCTTCCCTTCATTATCAAACTATATCCTAAATATATCCTATCCTATAAAAAATAAATACATTTTCTAAGATAAATGTGAAAACAACACACTTGACTGTTTGTTCAACAGATATTGCATTATTTTTGATCAAGCAAAATGTAACTCAATTTTCAATTCAGTTTTATTTAGTGCAAAATCACAACAGTCACCTTATGACTCTTTAGACTGCAAGATAAACTCTTACAATAATACTGGGAGAAACCTCCTTTAAATGGCAAGAAGCCTTTGGCAGAACCAGGCTCAGGGAGGAGCAGCTATCTACCACGACCAGTTGGGGGGGGGGGGAACAAGACAAAAGACATGCAGTGCACTGGTCACTTGATTTTACACCAAGTGATCACGCTGGTTTTACAGAGTTTTCTTTGCAACCTCTGCAACACTCATGACCAGCAAGTCAGATCTAGTCAGAGCTCAATAATTAAAAAAAAAAAAAAAAAATACTGACAAGGTTTTAATATGCATCTTACAGCTCCAGACAGGAGGTAGTGTTTGGAGCTGTCCTAGATATATCCAGAAAATTTCTCAATACATTTTTTTCTTATATTTTTAATACATTTGGAGCAAGCTTTTGATTAATTTGTACTTAATTTGTGCTGCTGCTTTTTAAAACAAAAACATATCCTAATATCTGGCTTTGACTGCAGGGTGATGGATATTACTCCAGAAGAAAAAACAAAACAAAACACCAAGAGCTCACCCTCGGGCCAAATTAGGGCGAGCTCTGATGAGAAGGATTTTAAATTTGATACTAGATTTTACAGGGAGCGATTTCTGTCATTACGCTTGCTGAGTCACTTTGAATCAACTAATGGCTTTTCAAGGACTTTTTACGGCAGCCTGATGATAATGAATTACAACCAAAAAATAAATACATGAACTAGCTTTTTCAGCATCACTCTGATACAAGATGTTTTTAACTTTAGGGATTTTGTGCAAATGAAAAAAGCAGTTCTACTATTTGTTTAATATGCACACTGAAGATATATTTTGGTCAAAAACAACAAGATTTCTCACAGTGTTACTGGAGGCCAACATAATGCCATCAAGAGTAATTATCAGGTTTTACACCATGTTTCTAAGATTTTTAGGGCCAAGTACAAGAACCTCAGTTTTATCTGAATTTAGAAGCAAGAAATTACAGGTCATCCAGATCTTTATGTCTTTAAGACATTACTGCATTTTAAACAGTTGGTGTGTGTTATCTGGCTTCATGGATGGATAAAGTTGTGTCATCTGCATATTGGTGAAATTGTATGCTATACCTTCTAATGCTGCCCAAGGGAAGCATGTATGATCTTAACAGAACTGGTCATAGCACTGTGTGCACTGTGTAAATAGGGGGTCCTCTTTACACACTAACAAATTGCCATCTATTTGACAGATACAGTATAATTTGAATCACATCTTTGCAGTACCGTTAATACCCACAGCATGCTCTAATCTCTGTAATAAAATATTTTGGTCAACAGTGGGGAATGTTGCACTAATGTCTTACAGGGCAATTAACACTTGAAATTAACACTTGCATGAAACTGGAGTTTGCGCTGCATTATTTTGGTTAGCAAGACTGCAGCCTCATGCTTCTCCTGGAGTCTGCTGATTTTTGAGCTACATAGGATACGTTCACACTGCAGGTCTTAATGCTCAATTCAGATTTTTTGATCAAATCCGATTTTTTGTCTGCTCGTTCACACTACAAATAAAATGTGACAGCAAACGCGCTCTAGTGTGAACGCTCAAAGCGGCCCACATGCGCAAAAGAAGACGTCACACACAACGCGCTCTGTTTAGACCCAGAGCAAACAGTATTGTTTGACTGATGGCCCTTAATATAAAGACTTGTTTCGGACTTTACGTTTCCAAATTTTGCTTTAAGTTATAAAGTTATTTTGTTATTTACAAATGGCCTAATAATGATGCTTATTGCTGTTTTAGAGGAGCGCTGCTTCAAAGGATAGCTGCAGATTTCTGTCAGAATCTGCAGATTATACAGTACAAATAAAATGTTCACGTTTCTCCAACGTTGTCTTCCCAACAGTTTCACTAACATCTACACGGGATGGCCAGTAAGCGTCCTCGGGCGCTTCTCCGGTGCTGTTAATTGGCGTCTGTCTTGTAGTCAGTGACGTAAAAGACAGATTTAACGCGACATGACCGTTCAAACAGCAGTCGCTTTCTAAAACATCAGATATGTATCAGATTCAGTACCACATACGAAAATGACCCAGATCGGATTTGAAAATATCAGATTGGTGCCGTTCACACTGTCATACCATGATCGGGTATGGGTCGCATAGGGTCAAAAAAGTCGGATTTGATGCGCTTTCGCCTGCAGTGTGAACGTAGCCTACTTCACACTCTCTCTTTACTGAAGTGAACTGACTGCATTTTTGCAAACAAATTAAAATGCATTGTTAGTAAAGTATAATTATAAATAAATATAAATTATATAAATATAATAAAGTGAAATTACAGAATCACAATATCAAATCTAGCCTATAAAACAACCTACAAAATGTCAGCCATCTAAATCCACTTGTTATATTTTACTGCTGAGATCCAGTGCAACTCCTTTCATCCTCCCTGTTTAGGATTTCTATGACTGCAGTAACAGAAATCACTTATCCCAGCTGTCCTGAAGTACAAATTAATCTTAAAGACTGGAACACAGCAACTATTACTAATGAACACTGATTTTACTGCACCTTTACATTTTTTATCAGTTAATATAGATGATAATCTTGAGCTCATATAGCATTCATGCATTCTTCATGCAAGGCAAACAACAAGCAGTTTTTATTCCAGCAATGTGTTGTTCAGAATTCAGCTGTGAGTTTAACAAACTTTTGTTAAAAATTCTAAATATGTCAACAGGTTATGGCACGAAATAGAAAATGCAGTTACAATTCAAAATTTACTTGATCAATGCATCTTTGTTTATTATGTCGATTGTTTTCACGTATGGTCACATAGTCTGTTGCAATGAATTATGGGACGGCGTGTTGTCCTCCTCTTTCATAAAGGATGGTCCAGTGTATCCTATGCTAAAGGAAACACTGAAGCTCCTTTCCTTAGCATTTGGAGAAGAGCTCTTATTATGGCCGGCACACAGATACATCTGGGTCATGTCTCTCAACCTTCCTAAGCAAAACTGACTGTTAAAGCGCGCCCTCAGCCTTCCTCGTGAGGCGCATGTCCTTCCCTCACACTGTGTGTTCTCGTGTTTTACTTGTAATTTTCTTTTACTTCTTTTCCCCTGGCCTGGATTTTTTGAGTCAGCAAAATAAGCAATAAAACCGCGTACTTTAGTTAATTCTTTTGACTCTTAGTTGTGCTATTGGGTCATATCATACTTGCAACATAGCCAAACCTGACATGGAGATAAATACAAATGAAAGCTATTGCAATAACTTGAATTCTCAACTGACGTTTTAAAGGAGGATTTATTTTTTACTTTATCAAAATCAAATGTAGTTTTATTTTTGAATTTATGAGCATCTGCCAGGCTAGGGAAAATCATTTGAACCATTTATTTGGAAATATTTAGAGAAATTCTTCAGCTCAAAAATATTTTGTACTATTGGATTTACAGAAACAATTTCTGCATTACACCGCAGACCCCTATCCAAGTCTATACAAATGCCAGATTTTCTCTCTTTGGAGTAGTCATTCATGTTTCATTTGATTTTATAGAAATATTTTTTAAGATTATTTTTAATGGTAGTAGTGATTAGATTTTCCTATCCAACAGATATCAAGCGGCGGCCTGTTCTTTCACTAAAATGAAACACAGTACAATATAAAAGTAGATAATCCTCAACGAGCCGAATGAGAGACTGATGCCAAGGAATTCTTCCTTCAGTAAGAAACAATCCTATGCTACCTGATGATTTTTCATTTGTTTAAAATAAGAACTTTTTTGGTATCCTGACTGGTAAAAACACAAGATTGGATTTTCTTCTCTTGTAAATGCTCATACACAAAGACAGAATGTGTAAATCATGTTACAGGATAGGACTCTCATCCACCGAGTCATCCTCCAGAAACAGAGATGAAACTCATCTGCTTCTTAAAAAAAAATTTCTACAACCCATTTGCTGTTAAGTAATGATGCAATTAAAGCCAAAATCTTCAGTTTTGGTTGCTCGTCTCCTGATCTGAACCTGATCCACAGTTTTTCTGCTGCTTTTCAGTGTAAATTTAATCAGCAACAGTGAAAGGTTGCAGCTCTTCACCCACAACCTTGTTTCTTTTTTTCCCAAGCCAGGACTTCAAAGTTTCCCTGGTGTGTGTGTGTGTGTGTGTGTGTGTGTGTGTGTGCGCGCGCGCGCGCACAGATCCTATGAAATATGGGTCAGACATTAAAATGCATGAGCTGGGAGCAGAAAGCATGATGAAGTGCTGAGACACAAAGAGGATAGAATGTAAAAATAACTGGAGGAGCAGTTGACAGAAGCCTCTCCCTGCTGATGCCACACTACCATGCCATTGGTCCACACAACCAACCAACCAAAAGAGAGAAAAAAAAAATTGAGGCATGTTTCCTGCTGCATGGACAGTTGGCAACGCTCTCATCACTGCTGACAGACCTCAACATTAACCTGGAAGAAGTATGCCAATTTCCTGGCATACAAAACAAACGATAATGTTTTTATTATTAGGGCTCCAAACACCAGGCTTTAATCTTTCATGTTGCAATGGTCTAGTTAGACCCCGACGTAGGCTGGGTCTAACTAGTGTCCACTGATGAAATTATAAACTGAGTGTAACTAAAATGTTTAAGTACAACAAATGATTTTTGAGGTAAAATACACATCTGTCTGACAAACAGCAACACAACCCCAACCTTTACTGAAGATGAAAAAATAGAGTACCTATAAAGCGCCAAATGAGACCCATTGTACCGACACCATCTCATTATGTGACATACTTTAGACAGCACCGTGGCTTCAATACTGACCTTTTCAGTGTATTTACATTACTTTTTCTTCACGGAAGCCACTTTTTTCACCTAATTTGAATTAGCAAAGCACTTTGCAAAGATAGAATTCTAAATAAACCTGTACTATCAATTTGTCAGTCTCTGTTGTAACATTAAATGTTTCTGCAAGCTGAAACACAGAAGACCAGACTTAAAGCATCCTAGACTCTGAATGTATATGTGTAAATAAAATCTGTCAAATTTTAAAATATTTTACAATTACAGTCTCCATTTCAGAGCCTTGATTTATGCAGAGAACAGAATACGAAGCTTGGTACCTTTGGTAGCATATTGAATATGTCCACATATTCCAGTATTCTGACGTTTTGGGATTTTATTTTGTTAATTCTAAACCTTTTTAAACCTACACTAATTTTCTAGTGTTCCAAGTAACATGACCCCCACCTGTGTGTCCGGCTGAATTTTGAGGGAATTGTCAAAAACTGAAAACCAAAACATGATCTGCAGATTCCCCGGTTCTATTTTACTGAATTTGTAAAATATGATGAGCTTACTACTGATTAAGAATGTACTTTGGGGAAGTTTGCAGTTTTACTCATTATGGAAAATATATTTCTGCCGCCGCCGCCCCCCTCCTGGACACTGGGGTAAAGGCAACAGCTAGGGGTTAGGGGAGACAAGGAGATGACAAGGGGCTGAGCCTAGACTTAAGTGACAAAAGGAAATGGCTGCTGCAGAAATAAATTTCTGTTTCACTGAACAAAACCTCCCCTTTCTCCTCCACCAGGCAGAGAGAAGGACTAACAGGCAACAACCTAACATGAAAAAATATATGAGGGAGTATTCATGTGAATTAAGGAAAGAAGAACCTTGGTGCTCAGATAATCTATGCCTTTTTTTACTCTAATTGAGCACTGAAAGTGCTTTCCACTAAGGGTGGGCGGTATAAACGGTATAGGCTAGAAACGATATAAATTTGGCCAACGGTAGAGATTTTCACTATACCGCTCTACCGCGATAGCGCATGTTGATTGCGTCATCAAGCTGCGCCTGTTTTGTCAAAGTTTGGTCCGTTTATAGCATCCTGCCATGCAATTGCATTTGTCCCTAACCACCAGAAACCCTCACGTTAACTTTTATCAAGTGGAAAAAAGTTAGCATTCATCCTTCAGCTTCACTGTGCTAATGTTATGCTAATGTAGCTGTTTTGCTAGCGATCACGTAGCACAACATTATATACCAGCTAGTCCGACTTCAGTAATCCTACAAAAGTCACCGCTGTTTAGTTTTCTGTCTTCATTTATGTTATTTTTTCAGAAATTTCTCAGTCAGAACATGCTATATCATGTTTAGGTGGAAACTAGCGAGCTAACTTCCTGTTAACTTCTAACTCCGTTGAATTTAATAAATTCTGTTTTCATGGATGCCTGGATGTTAAACTTAATTGTTACACCTGGTAAAGCAGCAACGCTGATTATTTTATTAAAGATGAAAGAATTTAGACAGTTTTTAACTCTCAGTGATGCTGCAGTGTTCGTTTGACTTTGGGACCTGAAGTAGACAGTGTTTAGGACCCAGATTACTTATTACGTTTACTACATAAAATTGGTTCGAGGTCAGAAAGCACAACCAGAATTCATACATAAGGCACACTGTCGATTTTTGAGAAAATTATAGGATTTTAAGTGTGCCTTATATTGTGTAAAGTACGTTATACAGAAGAAAATATATCGCAAATATATCGTTACCGCACATGCTTCAAATTATACCGTGATATGGATTTTAGGCCATATCGCCTATTCACATCAGTATGAGGAGAGAGTGTGGTTACAGAAAACTGCAGCAAATCTACACAAAAGGATTCAGTGAGCTGAGAACACAACAGACCAAAAATTACAACTATTAAGTCAGGTTGAACTAGCATCTAAAGTTTCATAGCAGTTATATTCTATGTTTAACAAGAGGAGCTTGTCTCTCGTCTTATCCAGCAACAACGTTAATGGATTAATCTTGAGATTATTCATTTTTTCCTCTTTTAACATATCTTAATTTATAATACTGATTGTACTAAACACCTCATATTAATAATAATTGCCTTTATTTATAATATTTTTATAATAATAAACATAGGCAGCATTTGTGTTATTGATGAGCTTTGGGGATCCTGGTGACTGCACCTCATCAGCTGAATACTGTTGTTGAAAAAGCGTGTACTGATACATTTTTACATTTGTTAAAGAAATGTTTAAAGACCAACATTGCCAATAAGTTACTGCAGCTCAAGTTAATGGTTCAGTATTTTAGTGCTTCTACAGCAATCGAGGTAACTAGCATGATTGACAATGACATTATTTTTGGAGCTTATGATCCTTCACAGGTCAGACTTTCAGAAGTACCCCTCATGTCATATAGACACTATTTAAACACAAGTAGTTGGCCACAATTCTTGTTCTCTCTCCACATGAAACTATACGACAGTCACCTCTCTGTAACTGAGGCAGAACAGGTCATCTACTACCAGGAAGGTTGGTGGTTCGATCCCTGCATGCCAAATATCCTTGGAAAAGATACTAACTCCAAGTTGCTTTATGCATCTGTAGTTACTATAGCTCTTCACATCATCCTTGTTCTCAAACTCTATAGCAGTACATTCGTCAGGGATCCTCTCAATCTCCTGGACTGTCTTAATCTAGTTAAAAAGCCAACTGCCCTCTTTCCTAGAGCTCTTCACATCACAGGTATGTCATCTGGACCAGCTGTCTTTCCACTTCTCTTCATAGCTTCCCTCACTTACTAATTCCATTGTGAGTGTATGGTTGTAATTATGCAAACTGTATCATGATGCCATTTAAAGCAGGTTCTTTATTCTTAAATTTGTTATGTAGCCTGTAAAGGTTGCACAGTGTACAGGTTTATTCAAGGTCACATATGTGTTTTTTTTTTTTTGTTTTTTTGTGTTTGATCTGAGCCCCCCTGTCAGAGTTGGTCGCCCATTCACTCCACATGCTCCATTTCTGATTCTGAACTTAGGCCTCTGTCACACAGGCATAGAGGCCAATTGGCGACTGCCTGGCAACTGTTGCTTGCCAAAGAAAAATGAACATTCCCTTGGCTGGTTGTGAGTGGTTAAAAAAAATAGTCGCTTGGTCAGCTAGAGGACATATCTTCATGATAATACATGAAATGACTCGAGATTCCTCAGTGTTACTGGAGGCCAAAGTAATCTCACTTAAAGTCAGTATCTAGTTAGATACCATGTTTAAGGCCCAAGTACAATATTCTCAGTTTTTTCTGATTTTAGAAGCAGGGAATTTGAGGTCATCCAGGTCTTAAGGTAGATAATAAATGTGAGACTGCATGCCACCAACTGACTAATCAGTAGCGTCACTCGATGAGTCATGAGAGCTGAAGTGAAAGGACATTTTTGAAACCCGGCATTGAGGGAAATGGCTACAAAAAGCCCACAGTTGTCCCCAAGTCTGACAAAAAGTCACAGACTGAGCAGCAGGTATGTCGTCGCCTCGACGTCCACTTTTGTTTTAGCGTTCGTGTTGCATACTAATTACACCACGGGACGTTCGGCAAGTGTTATTTGATGAAAAATTTTTACTTATCAGTTGACAAAAAAGCATTTGATTATTTCGATCAGTTTTTAGCCAGTAAAGACTGAATATTGCCGTATTCCAGTCTCTCAGATGACACAATTTCCTGTTTTTCTTTGTTCTCCCGTCTTTGTGTCATGTAATTGTAAACTGAATATTTGTGATTTTGGAATTGTGAATGGATGAAAAGACATCAACAAGGTTGCACTGGACATTTATTGTTTTGATGTTTAATTTACAAAAAATTAATTGAAAGAAAAACCAAAACGGAGATTAATAACGTGAACTGTTAATAAATTACTAGTACAATTGTTAGCACACATGTTCCTCTGATTACCTTAGCAAATGAATGTCAGATTCTCTGGATGGACAGAAAATATGACTTAATCTTCTAAAACACTAAAAGTTTGATAACGAATGATATTTGGAGATGAAAACACTTCGTTATCAATAACCAAAAGAGCCAAGAGAGGAAATGCTGAGGAATATTTTCTTATTTTTTCCTATAAAATTGTGGAAATTTCTCAAACATTTTCAGATTCTTGCCCCCAAGATGTGGAACTTTTGGGGATGTCTTTTCAAAAAAACTGAACAAAAGCCTTGATGTCATTCTTGGCTCAGCAAAGCTGCGATTCCCCAAAACATGCCAGAATATCAACTCTGGCAAAATTTTAATCACATCTGGAACATGTGGGAAAAGTGCACATATTTGTACATGTAATAAATTCCCTTCTACAAAGAAAGGAGTGAAGGCGTTTTGTTCTGTAATTTTCCATCGTCACTGAAATCTTTCTCTGCAGTGTGAACACGCCATATTGTCATTGGCCAACCTTGTCTCCTAGATGTCATGTTTACTGTTACACCTCAACTGTTTAAGTGATATTTAGATCAAAGTTAAATTCACAGAACTGTACGCTTTGAGACCTTTCAAATTAAAGGAATCACTTAAAATATTTTGGTATTCAAGTGAAAGCATAAATTATAATAAACTGGCCAAACTGGAATATTACTCCTCAATTATTAGAGGAATATTATAAGGACACTAAAGCGCAGATCATGCACTTGGAAACCTGAGATATGGTCCTCCAGATGCAAACAGCATGTGCATATGGAAACATGTTATGAGGCTGGAATCTAAGAGCTTTTCCTGCTACAGGCTCTCTTTGAGAACTGAAATGTGAGACATGTTTCCTCTTCAATAACATTTCTGTTCAGCATCTCTTAAACTCTTCATTTTTTAATTTACAAAAGTAAAATCTGAACATTTTTCTTTCTCTTACACCTCAAAATGAAAATAAATCCCTAAAATATTACAATGATTTGCGAACACTGCACGTTGCTATTGCTTTGTTCAGATACCATTTAGCCAATCAGAAGACAGAATGGACAGTCATCAATGCTCTGCTGCCAGGCACATAATACACCTAAGTCTTGAAAATGTTACTGAAAAACAACTTGAGAAATTATTCCACAGTTAGTCAAATCAGGGTCAGTTTTACCACTCTGGACATTTAACACACTCATTTAGGATGTCTGTTTCTTTTCTTTGTCTGTATTTTGTGGTAACTGCAGTTATTTCTAACATTAAGGTTATGTGACCTTTCTCAGAGAAAGACATTTCACTGTCTGCAACTTTCATTTTAAGTTATTCAGTCCATATATTTTTTTTCAAAACTTTAAAATTATATAACAAATTTACTTTCCCCAAATGTAATTTTTGTACAACCATCAGTGAAAAGCACATTAAGATTTGAGTTCACATGTAATTTCGTGTGTGAAAGCAAAAACATCAAAGGAGATGAAAATAGAAACTGTAATTATTTAGACTTGTATTTAGATCAAAATTGTTTTTGACACAGGCAGACTTTTATAATACCCCTATCATTACTCACATCTTTAAAACAAAATTGTGACCAAAATTTCAGTTTTTTGATTATCGTGTTTACTGTAATCCAATATTTGGATTACAAGGTGTCAACTTTAACTTGTCAACCGCAAATCTGCAGTGGATTCTCTTGTTTCTCTTGTCTTGTTTTTCATTGAGGAATGACTGATTGAAAAAAAAAAAGTTATACTGACAACAATTATCATGAATCATGTTGTTAATAAATGTCAGAAAATGTTTAAAGCATTTCATATGTTCAGATATTTTGTCCAACCAACTGCTGAAAAGCGAAAGAGATCTAAGGAGGTCTGTATAATCCTGCAGAAGAAAAGATCACATCTAACAAAACAGCTGCTGATTACTCAGCAGAACACAGAACACATCTTGTTATTGCAGAGTCAAATGGTTTGATTCCTCTGTAAACTAAATATTGAAAAAACCAAAACAAGGAAATTTAGAGACCCCTTGAACCGAGAATAGCTTTCACTGGCATTTCATTTCATTTTTTAACGTTTTTTTCTTTGATGTTGCTGACATTGCGACAGTCGTTAGAAATTACAAGTGCACATTCTACAAAATTCCTTTAGTTTATCAGCTCAGCCTTCACTCTCGGCATACACGAATTATTTGATATATATTTTATGTAGCTCATTTGGCATTGTGCTCTCTGTCAGAAGACTAGGAGAATGGATGCTGGATGACGGTAGTATGGATGTTGAAAGCGCACCTGCGGTTTATTTATTAAAAATCTTGATCTACTGAACAGTGTCATTTGTTTGAGACAAATTTTACGATTCTAACCGTTTTTGCTCCCTTTTGACAAACGTTTCTGTTACAGCCCCAGAAAGTTTTCAGATGCGGGTAATGGACTCACTTTCTGGCTGTGTGACCTCGGACAGTTCAACATGCAGCCCTGCCATGCTGCTGCTACTCGCTTTCATTAACAAAGCTAACATTTGGTATAAATAAGCGTTTTGTTTTGTTTGCTTTTTACAAACTATGTCCACCGACTGCGCAAAGGATCATTATAATATTGAGTCCCATTTATTTTCCCTCCTTTAATGATGATTTCTGGCACTTCCCGTGTTCTACTCAATACCCACTCTGTGTAAAAGCCCAGTCTGGGTCTTACCTAGGGTTGGAGCTGTTCCAGTAGACCGCGTACCGGTCGGAGTTCATGCGATCAGTGGTAACGGCGGAACAGATTTGGAGTAGCAGACCGAGCAACATCAGCGGCGGCCGCCCCGAGCGCTCCATGTGCAGCGGCGCTGCACGCTGCGCCCAAGCGAACATCCGCGTATCTTCTTTGAGCTCTGAGCGCACTGTGACCCGCAGAGAGAATTCCCCGAACCAGGGTTTTCAAGGAAAAGCAAAGAGAATTTGTGCACTTTATATCCACGTAAGATCAATACTCAATATTCACTGGCTGCATATTCCCGCTCTCAAAGCTTTAACTGAATTTATTTCCAAGAAAACAAACTGATAATAATCCATTTCATATTGATATGCGACGACATCAACTGCCTCTTGTTTGAGGAAGAAAAAAAATGTCCACGGCTAAAGCTTGACCGCAAAAGCCGTTAAACTGTCCCAAATTCGGGTCCAATGGGACAAACTGTCCCAAAGTTTCATTTTCACTCAAACAGAACCAAATGAGCATCACACCAGGGCAGCGTCCACACAGCCAATCAGTCCATATACGTCTTGCTCTCCAGCTTTCTGCCTGGAACTCAGTCCCACTTTATTGCGCAGTGCACAAGTCTGGAGAGTCTGCTCACTCCCCGGAGTTCTCATTAAGGATTCATGCCTTTTTTGCGTCTTTTATGTAATGCTGAATACTTTTACAGTCTGCTGCTGTCTAACAAACTTTGAAATATGACAGAGGAGCTGCTCATCCACTTTGCCCTTTGCAAAGACCTCACTAGTTTTCTAGGTTTGTTTGGAGCTGCTTTAAGTTAAAGACCTCGCCGTCAATCCGCAGTAGAACTGGACCCGCTCTTTCTCGTCAAAGAAAACTTTTCGAGGTAAGCGCTCTTCTTTCGCTCTCTCCACAGTGGGCCGTGTCGAACGGTTTGGACCAGACACAAAAAGAACAAAGAAGCGAAAATTTAGACGAACCAGCAGGAGGAGCGTTCGGTTTGGTTACCGGGGCTCAACTACTAACTGTTATTCGGAATGACTCCCAGAGGGCGGAGCTTCTGCTTCACAGCGTTCTCCTACTCACAGCTCACTCTTTCATTGGTTCGGTCATAAAATGCTGCATTGATATTTGAGACAGTGTTTGAACATGATGCTCTAAAAAACTATTAACGATAAAAATCTGATGTATGTCCAAAGTCAGTGGCATTTGTTTTCTGTCACTGCTTAAAAACATGCATACATTGTGGACATGTGCCCTAGCTCACCTGTGAATGGCTCAAGCGATGGCAAGGCTTGCTCTGGAGGGTCAGAAGATCCAGGCCAAGTGAATATTGTCGCTGCTCTTCAGTGCATGCCCATGCTCACCTGCCTGTCCACCCACCACCAGCCGCCTCATGGATTCAAGGTTTTCTGGCATCCTCCCCCTTCCCCACTAGCTTGGATCTCAAGTAAAGGTGTTCTCTTGATAATCCTCTGGATAATATTACCTAACTCATCTCCTGGATTCTCTGCCCAGTCTAACTTGTAATCTCCTCTCACAGATCTCTCCTGGTCTCTCGTTACCATCCTCCGCTCCTCATGTGTGTCTCTCTCCATTTTAATTGGATTCAGTTGAGCTCAGCCTTGTGTTTAAGTAAAATTAGTTTCTATTTTTACTTTTCTTTAAAGTGAGTAGAGCTCACCTAAGTTAATTCATGTTCAAGTTCTCGAAGTGAATGAAGAATCTCAAGCTGCACTCCACTGCTCTCTGTCCTGCCTGTGTCTGGCACTTGAGTCCTACACATGTTGTTTGCTAAAACTTGACTATATAATCTATCCACCTGTCAGCAGACCTGGTCGGAACAGCACTGGATAAGCAGGGGTGCCTTTTAAGAGAACACACAGCTGCCCTGCAATTCGTTGGAGCCCAAGATGTGCTCATGACTCAGAGGCTCGACTGTGTTGCTCAGGTAGTTGAATCGATTAAGTCAAAATTATCCACTGTCCTCTCTTGCCGAGCTCAGAGGGGTGGTGCCGGCTGCCCTGACTTTTATGGGGGCTGCTTTCTGTGATACTGTGTCCCCTATGTTGAAAGCATTTTCAGGAGAGGACTGTTGTTGCGGAGGGTTTCTGCTTTGACATGGAGAGAAGCTTATTTACTGTCTCAGCCAATTCCTGTGTGTTCCTACGAATTGAATGAATATGAATGAATATTCTTTATTGTCATTGTCACAAGTACAATGAAATTGAAAGATGTCTCCGGTCAGTGCAACATCACGAAAGATAAATACTTAAAAACTATAATAGATAGGCTATAAAAGATAGAAATACATATAAAATACAGTGTTCTCATACAGTAAATACACCCAAGCAATCCAGGCCTAAGGCCCCATACAGACACTCAACATACGACCTAGTTGATATATCACTCAAACAATCAATCACTCAGTCAATTTGTTAGCGCATCCAACAAAACATGTCTGAAAGCATTCCAACATCAAGGGCACAAATGACAACAGGGGCAATGAAAGTCATCTACTTTTAGTAGCATTGAGACATGATATTGCAATTGGGTAGAAACTGTGTTTGAGTCTGTTAGTCCTTGTGTATGTTGTTCTATACCGTTTAACTGAAGGCAGCAGTTCGAACATGGAGTGTCCAGGGTGTGAGGTGTCCTTTATGATGTTATGGGCTCTTTTGAGGCAGCGGGAACTGTGTAGGTCTTTCAGTTTGAGGAGAGGGCAGCCGATTGTCCTTTGGGCAGCGTTGATTACTCCCTGGAGTGCTTTCCTCTGAGCCACTGTGCAGCTAGCGTACTATATGCCTATGCAGTATGTTAGTATGCTTTCGATGGAGGCTCTGTAGAAAGACACCAGCAGTCTCTGTGTGATGTTGTTCTTCCTAAGCACTCTCAGAAAGTACAGTCTCTGTTGTGTCTTTTTCAGTAGCTCAGAGGTATTCACACTCCAGGATAAGTTTCCCTCTATGCTGACTCCCAAGAAGCGGAAGTCTGCCACCCTCTCCACATAGTCGTCGCTGATGATTAGTGGTTGGATTTCTGTCCTGTGTCTTCTGTAGTCAATTATGAGTTCTTTGGTCTTTTTCGTGTTTAGGAGAAGGTTGTTATCCTTGCACCATGAAGACAGCCGCTCCACCTCATCTCTGTAGGCAGACTCATCTCCCCCAGATATGAGCCCCACCACAGTAGTGTCATCTGCAAACTTTACAATGGTGTTGCTCTGGTGGGCGGGGGTGCAGTCGTGTGTATAAAGCGAGTTTAGTCCACTCCTTAAATTGTTTATTAAGGAGCTTAAGGGGACTTTTGTTGCTGAACATGCCTGTTCTTTCCCCTTCCTCATAAACTTTTGCTTTAGCTCTTGTAGCATTCAATTTTTTAACCTCTTCCAAGCGTTCGATCTCTCTGCACTGCTTTTCCATTGCTTGCTGCCTTTCCAAGTTTTCATGTTCCAGTTTTTGTAGTTCAGCTGCTTCCCTTTCTTGCTCCTCCATGACTGCTAATATTTCTTGAAATGCAGCTACTTCAACCTCTGCTTCCATCGCTTGTTTGTGAGTATGACTGACCTGAACCACTTTTAGAGCTTCGCGATTTTGACCTTGCTTTAATACTTTCAGATCCTAAGCACAGCCCAGCATCGGGCCTTTGGCTGTTTTTCAGCTCTTTTAACAATGAATGAGGAAAGTGATGTACATGCATCTATTTTGTGCCTTGCGTCTGCAGCAGGGGTTTGTATTTGGTGTATTTGTTCATAAATGGTTTGTACATCTTCGCAGGTGACATTTGCGTTGTTAATCAGCTCATTCAGTTCATTCTCTGAAACTTCTTTTCTTAATATTACTTTGCTTCATATCTCCGTTTTCCAAAAACAACTGCATATATGTATTGGAGATTTTCAAGTTTCTTCTCTTGAAGCTTTTTACCCTTTTCAGTTTGTAAAAGCGAAAGAGTAATAACTAACGGTCTGCCGTTTTATAAGTTGCTCAGCATAATTTTCTTCTGCTTCAGTCAGTAGGTGGAACAGCACAGTGCTCTTCATGATCATTGTCAACCATCTTGTTAGTCTAGTTAAATGTCAGTCAATGCATTATGTTTAAATTTCAAAATACTTCTTTAAATTTGTAACTTATTATATGTATCTCAAGTATTACTTTGGGATTACTGTTACTGTATACTTTAGCTGTAATGAGCTTCACTCTTAATACAGATGTAGTTTAACTTAAAGAACTTTGTAAACTTCACATATAGTTTGACCTTAAGCAAACACACAAAACTCTTTCCTAAACTACAAAGCATCACTTTGAAACACTGTAGAAATTAAGTAACCTTTGACAAATGTGTTATAGAAACTTATTGTGGATCTTTAAACTTGAATTTAACCACTCTTATTCTACTTTAAACACTACCGTTTGTTAATTTTCACATTAATCCAGTTACCCAGCGTTGCTGCTGCTGTGCTTGGCTGTTTGTGAACAGTGAGCTTGTGTGATGGCGCCCTCTTGCGTCTCACCGCTGTACTGTCACTCACTGCTGCAGCTTCTACCAGCAGCTTCTCACCAGTGCGGTCTAGGGCGAGTTTTTACTGTATCTCCAAAATGACAACACAGCACTGCTTCTTCAAGAAAGGCGCTTTGCTTTTTTAATTAATTTTTTTTAACACTGTGAAAACTACAAACATAAAACGCAAATGCTTTAGGCACTTCAGTCATTTAAAAGTAACCTCCCACTTTGGAGATCCTAGAGGAATAACCTTATAGTCTTGTGCATTTGAAATTAACGTATAAAATAATTAGAACACCATAGATTATAAATTTTGACAATATTACAAGACAATTATAACAAATCCCTTGTACAGCTAGTGGATGAACTAGACTGTTGCAGATGTCTCGCTGAAATCCTTTGCGTGTTTTTCAAACACAGGCCTCACAGTCTCTTAAAATTCACACCAATGTCATCAGTTAATGTGTTGTCAAATTTGTCTACTTATGTGGTGTGAATCCCAAAAACATTAATGCCAATGGTAATGCATCTACCCGTGTCATTGTAGTGTAGTGGCATACGTATTTTGGCATTTTGTCTTTTCAGGGTTTGGTTTTCTTACAATGGCCTGAGATGCCAGATGATATACGGCCCCAAATCGGTCTGTTATGCCTAGGGCTCTCTCAACTTTGATAGATGCTTATTATTGAAATGTGATGCATTACCTGTTGATTCTTGGTGCTCCATGTCTGGCTATTGATTCATTCCTCAGCCACTTTATTACAGTCTTTGCATCTTCTTTCTCGCAGGGAATTGCTTCCACTCATTCGGTAAATCTGTCCACCATTACCAGTAGATATTGGTATCCCTTTGTTCTGTGTTCTCATGTCAGTAAAATCAGTGGCAATGTCCTTGAATGGGACATCTGGGACCAAAAACCTTCCCATGGAACACCTGTTTCGAGTTGTGGTCATTACAGGTGACACACTCAGCTTCGTGGTTACTCACAATGTGCTACTCAAAGGAGCTTGCAAAGAAAAGCGTCTGGACTTCTTTAAGTTGCTTGAAGACGTTTCACCTCTCATCCGAGAAGCTTCTTCAGTTCTAAGGTCAAATGGTGGAGAGTCCCAGATATAAACCTAGTGGGAGTAACCCCCCACAGAGGGACAAAAGGACCCCTGATGATCCTCTAATCACCTGAGCCAAGGTGTGAAATTGGGTGCGGGCCCCAATCAGCCAGAGTTTCAGGTGGGTTCATTGTGAAACCTGGCCTCACCTTGTCATGCAAATTCCTGAGGTCAGATGGCCCAGGATGTGAGTGGGCGTTAAGGCGTCTGGGAAGGGATCTCAAAACTGGATTATAGATGGCAGAGAGTTGGTGTCGTAAACCCCCGCCTCTGTTCAAAATTTCACACCTTGGCTCAGGTGATTAGAGGATCATCAGGGGTCCTTTTGTCCCTCTGTGGGGGGAAACTCCCACTAGGTTTATATCTGGGACTCTCCACCATTTGACCTTAGAACTGAAGAAGCTTCTCGGATGAGAGGTGAAACGTCTTCAAGCAACTTAAAGAAGTCCAGACGCTTTTCTTTGCAAGCTCCTTTGACTACGATGACCTGGATGACTGAGAACCTTCACAGACACAATGTGCTACCACAACTCCTCCATATTTCTTTGAGTTAGCTTTTTATTGACACGCACTTGCTTGATTAAAAGCTGGCAGAGTTTTGCTGGTGCCACTATTCTTCCATCAAGACCTCCATTTTTTTCTGCCTGGTCAGCTGCTTTGTTTCCTTTAGCCACACATGCTGAGTTTCATTGGTGTCTCTTGCATTTCATGACAGCCACCGTCTTTGGAAGAAGGACTGCTTGGGTCAGTTCTTCCAGTTGTTCCTTGGCAAGTGGCTAGTTTTTGTCATGTTTCTTTATTCTCCCATGAATTATTCTTCATATTGATGTAGACATGCAGGCATGGTGTTTTAAACAAAACCTCACCACTTATTTATCTGCATATTGGACACGCAGCTGGATCAGTTAAGTATGTTTTTAGAGAGACTATGTAAATGTAAAAACTAAAGTTTAACCATGCATCTTGGTTTGGCTGTATCTGTTTTTTACTATGTCATTTACCATGAACAGTTGTTGACTGCAAAATCTATGCCTGCCTGTAATTTCTTATGTATGTTTTTTTTTAACACTGTTCTTAAGCATGTTGACATGTTTGCATTACTTGAGATGAAAAAATACAGAGTAATTTGCCTCTCTACTTGCATTTGCACATACACATCTGTGCATGTACACGATAATGCACAAATAGTAGCTGATGTCAAAGCAGTGAAAGCAGAGACAGGGGCAACTTCTAACACACCGGGGTCTTTTCAGTCTCTTGTTAAAGAGGACAGGTTTATTTATAATGGGCATATGCTAGTAGACATAAAAAGCAGCCACCCTCTCACCTTGCCTTTGTTCCAGCCTTCAACAGGAAACACACCCACAAAAATGATAGAGCAGCAAGTTCAATAGCTGTTGGTCTAGCTGACTTCAAGAGACAATCACAAGATGGCAGTAATGTAAAATATCAATGTCAGTCGGCACTATGGGATTGATGTCTTTCTTTAGAATTCTCCGGGAAGGCACTTGCTTGTGGTCAGGGAATGAGTATCCCCTGCTTAATTCTCACATCTGATCCTATTGAGGACAATGATT
The DNA here is from genome assembly GCF_018398535.1 of Haplochromis burtoni. Lineage (NCBI taxonomy): Eukaryota > Metazoa > Chordata > Actinopteri > Cichliformes > Cichlidae > Haplochromis > Haplochromis burtoni. The sequence goes on along the minus strand of NW_024582610.1, from coordinate 596,683 downwards.
TAGAAAATAGATTTAAAGAGCAATTTGCAGGTTGACAACCTCAGTGAATAAATGAGTAGAAAAATGAAGGAATATGTAAATTTACCAATCAAAAATTCAGTCAGTTTTCTGCTGAAAAACCAAACACTGTCTGATTCCAGCTTGCCAGTCCAGTGTACTACTGGTGCACCAAATGAATCCAGTGACGTCGCATTTTGTACTGGCACAAGATGGTGCTATACACGCACTAAAAACCTTCACTTAATACATGTAGGGTTTATTTTCACTCCCTCAACTCCCTTGTTCATTTCAGCATTCAGAACCAAAGTGAAAATCTTTTTCATTTCTACATTTGTTTTAAAAATATGAATGACGTTTTGACCTGAACCAAAGATCCCACTCAAGCTTATTGACAGCTGGCTTTTAAAAATACAGAAATTAAAGTTATTAGCAATGTCCTACCAGATTATAAAAAACTCATACTCGTAATAAGAGAGGAGAAGACAAAGAAACTGGAGAGCACCAACAACCAGTTAAACTTGGTACGGAGTGGCAACCCTCCGTCCTCCATGACAATGTCCCACAGGAGTCAAGCAAACCTCAGACTCAGCCATATACACTACACACAGACACACTCTTGTGTATATATGTATGTAATCATATATGTATTTATACAGTAGACATGGAGCTGAAAAGAATAACATGCATAAAGATTTTTGCACATATATTTAAAAATATATATAGTTGTACAGATAAGACTTAATATTCATTTCCCATATTATTTCATCATTATCCTCCTAGGACCTGGCGACATCACCTTTTGGGTTAATTAGACCAAAATACTAAATCTTGCTCTACAAGGGCCTGATATCCACTTACGAGGACATTATACTGCAACTGTTCTATCACAATTTTAAATGAATATCCTCACATGTGGCTCTCATTTTTCTTAGAAACAAAAATTAGGTATTCATCAGGTCCCAATCAGCCCAAATATCAAAGAGAAATTAAGAATGCATGCCGTGGAAGAGTTCGGGTCTTAGGAGGTTAAACCAGGGCACTATCATACACTGGGGGACTTCCATTGATGACACATACATGCTGGTTAAGCATGATTCCGCTGCACCCAGACAGTGTTGATATTTTTGTGTTGTTTTTTTTTAATTTTATTAGCTGATGCAGTTTGTGGTGTGGCTTCTATAGAAGAGATATAATTAAATGGAATTGACTGCCGAGCCACTTCCTTCTTGGAAATGAGTGTTATGTTACATAAAAACAACAAGACTTAACAACCAACCTGTCACAGCTTTGTTCTTTCCCACAGAAGAGAATTCCAGTGAACTGTTAACATGGCATCTGAATGGTTTCCAAACAAGTAATACATGTTCAGTCATGTAAGGTCTTTTTTTTCACAGCCACCTTAAGCTACTGGTTGTTGTGGGTCTTTCTACATAGTTTTTTTTAATTTAATAAATAATAGCATAGTCTATTGGGGTGAGAACAAGACACTTGGCCATCGAAGAATATCCCGTTCCTCTGCTGTGAGAAACTCTTGGTTTGTTTTTGCAAAATGCGGCGACCTTCCGGTTACAGATGCGCTTCCCAACCCACTGAGCCACGGTCGCCCCTTTGTGTGGTTGTGTAACTAAACATCACATTAATTCAGTCCACACAACTATAAAGCTGGTAACGTGACACAGAAACATATTGTGGGTTCTGCAATTAATCATAAGGATTAATAATTAATTAATTAATAATACAGTGTGCTTGCTTTTTTTTTAAAAATTCTAACATATGCATTTATTTATAATGTTTTATATACATACACAGATATTTTAGTCTTTTTGCCATTGTAGTTCATTTATAAAATACTTGGCACTTTTATTGATAATGTGGTCTAGCAGAACTAAGTGTTTTATAATTTAGCTACAGTAAAGTATATTTCTACATGAATCATCACTTCATTGTTTTCAAATAATGTTGTAAAACTACCAAAACGACACAAAATTTAAAGGTTCTCTAGTCTTCTGTGCAGACATCGTCTTTGTTTGAATGGCTTATGTAATTTCTCATGGTAATCTACAACAGGTTTCTTTAAACTATAGAGGCAATGTTGTAAAAGCTCGAGTGGGGAGGGAGCTTAGAGGACAAAGGAAGAAGATCAGGGACATAACAGAGAAGCCTAACCTGAAAAACCAGACAGACACACCTCTCCGTCCTTACACCCTGTGTTTTCATGTTTGTTGTGGAACCATTCTGGTTCCATTAAAAATTTCCCAACATTACTTGACGACTTACTGAGAAATTCAGCGTGTTTGTTTTTGGCCATGCACTTAATTATACATGATTTTATTCAGTCAGTCGTTTTATTTTTATTTCATTTTTTTCATATTTTAGCTACTGTGATAAAGCAGATTCCCAATGTATTATAATTAATAAATTCTTCTTCTTCTGATCATGACCATTATGAATAATAAATAATAATGATATAATATTTATAAATTACAAATACCAATGGCCATAGGTTACAAAAGAGCAACAGCAATCTTAGTGTAGTTAATGGAGGCACAAAATCTGGATTTGGTGAGGAAACTGATTCTGAGACAATTTTTTTTACCTTAATTTTGACTGTTTGACTCAGTGTGTGATCAGCATTTGGCACAAAAACCTTCCTCCCAAAGATTCAGCGGACTTTTTGGACAGCAGAAACCCCCCCACTCCACCCTCCTTTAACTTAGTCATTCATTTAACAGTGAATGTCTAAAAGCATGTCCATACAGGAAGAAATTCACTTTTGCATATTGCTTTGATGGGTAGTCAGTAGCAGACATTCCAGACTCTGGCTGCCTAGTTGACTTTCTAATACGTTTACCATCCTGTTATAGGTCAGTGAAAAGTGTTTTTTTTTCCCATTGATAGTCTTTTGTTAATTGTTTTTCATGCAGAATTCATGAAAGTAGATGTTTAAGATAGACATTAACTGACGTTATAGACACTTTTATTTTCTGGGACCATGACTCATACAGACACACCTGTTTTCAAGTGAAAGAAAACACCACACCGTCTCTGTCTGTGACTGTGTCATTTGCAAAGGTATTTGGCTATGCAGAGTGAAGCACTCTGAAATGAGGGAGTGTGCAACCTACGCAAATGTGTATGTGTGCAGTCTTCAAAAAAATGCAGCGGCATCTTTTAACTTTACTTTAACACTTAGTTTCACTTTAGCTTTTTGTATCTTATAACTATTGTCTTCTCCGGAACTCACAGAGGGAGCCACCACAGCACAAGCATAAGTAGCTCACCAGCCTGTTGTTTGTGGTACTATCCCTTGATGACAGTAAACAGCTCTTCGCTAACTGGTAGGTGAAACACTTTAAACCCAGTCAACTGAAGCACTGTTTTCTCAACCAGTCTGAAACATATGACTCTATCCTATGATTTCTGACCCACTTCAACCAGCCCCTGTACAGAACACAACAATTCACTGCCAGAATCCTCATGCATACTTATAATTGCTTCAGCCAGCTAACATGCATGTAATGATCTAACCTGGTACAAAGGACGAAGAAAGGAGATTTTACTGGACTTTGAATGTGTGGTTGTTTTGCCAGACATGCTCATCCACTTTAAGCTTATAGAGAGGCAACAGTAGTTAAATAATCACTTCTCTGAATACACAAAAGATCAAACTTTGAAGCAGATGTGCTATAGCAGTGGAAGATCATACCGGGTAATGCTCCTGTCAGCTAACAACAAGAATCTGAGGCTACAAGCAATATGTGCTCACCAAAACTGGACAGCACAAGACTGGTGATACTGGTGTAGGGGATACGTTCTAGGCCTGAGTATTATAGCTCAGTATTGTTGCTAACCATGCCTTTCCCATTGCTGTCCATCCTTGTGCCATCAAGTTTTGTAGCTTGTGGTTGTTATTTTATTGTGTATTGTTGTTTGGTTTAAAATTAATAGATGTGAGTGTATTTATCGATCAATTAATTAATCAAATAATTAATTGCTTTTATTTCTGCTGGGCTCCTTATGGGAGGTCAGCATGAGAACAGAAAACAAAGAGAGCACACACATATCCACATCACAACACCATAAACCACATGATAAGCAACTGGGGTGGGTAAGGGGGTGAGAGGTGGTATTTCAGTTGATCATTTCGCTGTCACTGATTTGCATAGGTTGCTGCTTCCCACCTTTTTGTTGTTAAACTGGTCCCGATTTCAGTTCTCGAATCTCCCCTTGATTGCACACCTAGAAGGGTTTCCTATACAGTGTTAATAGTGTAAACTGATTTTATTTTGCCAGATGAATTACTGAATTATTGAATGGACTGGTTCCTATACAGCACTTTTGTACCCAGTTTTTCTGCTGCACTTATACCAGGAAAATACAGGAACAGGAACAAACGTATTGCATGCAAGGGTTTATCACAATGTAGAAAATTTCATATATGCATACTCCTTTACTTGAGAGTGCTTTACTCTGCATAGCCAAATACCTATATCTCAATACTCGCTGGTTGAAATTTGTACCTAGTCATCTTGTTCCTTTTGTCAAAATTACAACCTTCTGGCAAAACTGTAAAAGCTTTAACATGAACATACAATAAACTACAAATCTATTCACTGACAATCTACAAACACTGTGAAACTTCCTGGAACAGGACGTGAGAACACTGAACCTGGTTGACTGGCCCCTCCCTGTGTTTTGACAAAAACAATCTAACCATGCCAAAAACTCTTCTTCAGCTGCTTTTATTTCTGTATTCTGCAGCCAACATTCTTTTTTTTCTTCCCCTAGCTAAACCAATCCAAATTTCCAACGGCAGTATCTGCCCTAAGGTAGGAACTCAGTGCTATTAAAAACTGGTTTTGTAGCATGATGACTCATAGAGACACACCTGTTTTGAAGTGGAAAAACACCACACCTTTCCTGACTATGACAGTCTTGGGCGGTTCCAAACACTTAAGTTGATTATGGAGTTCCACAGAATTGCTCTCACATTTCAGTTGCTTTTTCCGTTAGATAAATATCAGAAGTAAAACATTTGCATGTTCTCCCTGCACTTGTATGGGATTTGCTCCCTCCCTCCCTTGTCTTAAGCCATGTTTTGAGTTAACTGGTGATTCCGAATTAGTTAATCATATGAGCTAGATGAAGATGGGTAAAATCTGGCTTGTAGTCTGGAGTGCTTTGGGTGATTACTAAGACTAGAAAAATGCTATTACCTGAGCTATAGATGATTCTATACATTGTGTGAATATATCAGCACACCTCTTCCTGTTGGAAGAAGCCACGAGGTTATCTTCAGGCTGTAGCACTTTACACAAACAAACCATATCTATGGTGAATATATGACAATAGAACACAGGCTTAAAATAAAAACAAGGATTAACAAGGTTCATATTCAACAAAGGCCAGTATACACTAACAGAAGAAATCCAAATCATGAGTGGGAAATACTCATGGCAGCATATAAGGATATATATATCTGAGTGCCCAAAATAAGGTATATACCTAAAAAAAAAAAAACCTAACCAAAAACAATGACATACATGTTTAGACTATATGACTTGTCTGGGTGTGGCACATATTATCAAACCCAACAGTGAGCGCTGTTGTTCTTTGCTTAATATTTTCATCCAACAAATTCAGGGTTGCTCTAAAATCATGTATTTTGTTCTAATCTTTTCGACACATTCATTCATTTGGACCTGGATAAACAGTAATGACTTGGTAGTAGAGCAGGTCATCTACTGATCCTGGCTGCTCCTTCTGTGATGCGTCAATCGAAGGATGCATGTGTGGGACTGTCAGAGCACTTAAGCATAGATTAAAAAATAGGAAAGTTGTAGAAAAGTGCTGCTGAACCAGACCATTTACCATTTATTTAAAAACAAATAGTTCATAGTATGGACAGTCACTGTCTTTAGAGAGGATATTATTTTCAAAAAGAATTTCACATTTTGACTGGTAAACCCACAGAAAAAACTCTTTCAAACTTGAATGGGAAAAGTCTAAGAAATCATGAATAATTAATGTAAGTGTGGACAGTGAATTCAATCTTTCAGAAGGGTCTGACTTCTCATGGAGAAAAAAATAAACACATTTTTAAAAATCAGACTGCATGGAACCTCAGTTAACACTTTCCAAGTTCACTATATTGACATATTAAGGAAAACAACATATAATACAAATAAATACTTAAATTAATAAACTGTGGCTGAAGTGAAAATTACCTGGATTACTGACCCAGTGTTTTCTGTTTACACAATTTTGAGTCTATTTTATTCATTATTATCTTCTCTGTGTGTGTCTTCTATTTTCTAGTTCAGTTTGCTTGCGCTCTTGAGTTTATCAGTATTTCTAGTTTATGTCTCCCAGTTAAGTCAGTCCTGTCTTTAGGTTTGTTTGTCTCGTCCTTTTTGTCCGTCTCCCTCCGTTCAATCTCCTTCTCAAACTTCACCTGCTCTGGAGCAGGTATAGAATTACATCTATTGATCTCGGACAACTGACCAGTCTCTTTGGAAAAAAGTGCCATCATTGCTGAAAGACTCCTCAAACCTATGATAGTAATAAGTTATGAAGGTGTCGACTATATCAGTGTCATATTGATAAGTCTGTTAACTTACACATAGGCCAAAAATAGTAGCTCTTTTCTGTTCTTAAACATAGCACGCAAACATTCGAACAGGTTTTTAATACTAAACTACTGTCCAACTTTTTTATTATTAATAATTTTATTATTTATTACAGACATTTATACGGCTACAAAGTTTTATCTGCCCTTGTAAAATCAGTCTTTCTGCTGGTACAACACTTATTTATAGTTACGGATGGCCACATGCTGCCAACGCCAACTCTGTCATGTAAATGCTTAGAATAAAACCTGGGTTAACTTAGCATGTTGTTATCCAGCTACATGAAACAGTTGATTGCTGATGTTGTGATAAGTGAATCCAGATAACACTGGCATTAAAGTTACCTTGAGTTACCTTTACATGCTTCACCTTACAAGGCCCTGGCTTTGCCCTCACTTCACACACTTACACAGGAGTCTTTACATGAACAGTCATGTAAAAGATCGACTATCTATGTTTCTCTTGAATTTGATCCTGTGGGGGGGGGGGGTGTCATTGTGTATTTGAGCTAGAGCGAGGGAGAAAGAGTCCCTCCTCCTTGATAAGCTCTGTGATAAGCCACCTCATCTCACTTCAGCTGTCACATTCAGGAAGCATAGCCTCCAGAACTCTGTCGGTTCACTTGATCGGATAACATTCGTTTGGAGTTTTCCCCGATCATGACTCGGGCTTCTTTTCCCGTGTTTGTGTTGCTGGTGTTTGCGGTGAGTTCAGTGCTTTTTTTTTAATTTAAAAAGTAAAGAAGAAGACAAAAAAGAAAAAGCTATTTCACCACTTAACAAAACTGGTTTTGAAATGTCTTTGTTTATTTTTTGTTATCTGAATTCTGGAAGATGTTTCAGCAAATGAGTTGTTGCTATTATATAGAAACACAACATAATTTTCTCCTCATCCAACTCACTGATAGTAGTTATAACTAGGTGTAATTGAAAATGTTTAGCCGTCATTGCATACTTGGCCGTGCATCTTCTACTTAGCACTCCCTTCTCTGGAAGCTTGAAGTATTCCATGTGAAAATTTTCTCTAGATGGAGTGATTGGGTGTGTTTCTCCTGTGATGCCAATACTTTACCAGCTAGAAAGCTGTTTACCGACTTACGTTAGATTAACTGGTGATTCTAATTTCAAAACATTAGAATAGAAAATGTAAAGGTCGAGCCATTTACATTAAAGTTACTTTCAGCTCCTTTCCACTTAGATTAATGAGAGGTATGACATACAGGGGTGTATGTGATGAAGTGTGCTGGTGTTGTTCCTATTATTTACTGCCATTGGTCAGTTGTGATGCTGATCCTGGACCAGTATTATAATGACAATATAGTTTTTAAAAACTATCACTAATAAACCAACATTAATAACATACGACATACAATGCAATGACAAGCCTGAACTAGCATTATTTTCATATCACAGGAACAACACAAACACGAGGATATCAGACATCAGATACACTTAAAATGGTTTTTTTTTTCTAGTTTTGGTTTCATTATCTTTTTGATGTCTGTTCAGGTTTCCTTGTCTGTCTCTCTGTTTAACCATTTAACATTACTTTAATGTTTTGACACTTTTGACACTCATGTTGTTAATTGTGTAGTTTTGCACATATCGAAGGCAATACAAGTGATACTGAACGCATCATTGACATCAGGATGATTAAAACAGGGCAGAAGTCCTCTATATGTTTTCAAAGACAAACAGTCTGGCAAGGCTTTCTAACGTTGATCCTGACTAATAAAGAACAAGTCTGTGTAAACGTGAGAGCAAAAATAAACTATATCAATATAAAACTGGGTCCTAAGAGTGCTGACATATATTATCATTAATATGTCCCTGACAAATTTGAGGAGCTAGAAAAGTGAAGGACAAAAAAGAATGCGGCCAGCCTAAAAAAATATGTGCTGTACATGGACAGCATCTTAAAGCTATGTCTACAGAAGTGGGAAAAACTGACGCAAGGCTTAGGAGAAGAATCTCACACTCAATTTGGTCCATCTATTGGTCACTGAAGCCTTTTCAGAAATGGTCCTAGTGGAAGGGTGGCTGTTAACAAGGCATTCTTAAAATAGGAAAACAGGGAGAAAAGGCTGAGATATTCCAACATCCAGTGTCTACAGCCATGGTTAAACACGGTGGAAATTCTTGTCAAAATTGATGGAACTACTGATGGAACTATTGATGGAATTGAAAACAGAACAGAAGTATAGCCAGGACCATCTGAGTGGCTTCATCTTTCTGTATGACAGTTATATTGTATAATTTTAGTGTACTGTCAGTACACTAAAAGGATACATGGATAGAAAAACCCACAGTGAATGATGAAATAATTGCCAGAAAAGTCAACTTTTTTGGAAAGTTGGAGAAATGGAGAGTTTATTGAACCATCTGACAAAACTGTTTAAATATTAATAAGATTTTAACTTCCATATATGACTTTTAATTTGTATTGTATTTGCTACATCTGGCATTTTTTTTAATTACTTAAAGTGTGTTGTGCCACTTTTTTTAGGTTTTTCAGGAGGGGGAAATCAAACTGATAATGTAGAAGTTTTGAAACTCACAAAAACTGTATGTATCAAATATGTCACACTAGGTATTAAGAGGTTAGAGACTTCAACATCATCTTGACAGAGAATGAGACAAAACGCAGTTAGCAGGCAAAAGAGACAAGCATTGTTCTTGAAAACTACTTAAATTACAAGAAAGTTTGCCTAAGAAAGTTAAAGAATAAAGGTGGTCATACTAAATATTAATTTGATTGTTAGAATCAAACAAACTCTAATTTTGCCCTAAATGTTATTGTCACGGTCTGCGGTGGCAGATCGTGTGAAGTGGAAAGAGAGTGGACCCAAATTAAAACTAACCGGGGCAAAACTAAACATGAGCAGATGAACTGATGATCCGACGAGGGACAAAGGGAAACTCACCCAATAAATACACAGCAGGATGATCAGGGAAGTGGAGGCAGCTGTGGAACGAGGAACCAATCAGACTTAACCAGACAAAATAAAACAGGAAACACAACACAGCGACAAAGAGCGAGGGAGGCCTGACAAGCTGGGTGGAACACACGAGACAGACAACTAGGACACAAAAAGAATGAGACTAAACGAACAAGAAACTAAGAACTATTCATATCAGGAAGCGAGGAAGCACCAGCAAATAGGATGACAGATCACTACAATAAAAGTAAACAAGGTCAAAAATGCCCAAAACATAAACTCTGGGTCACAGACACTAACGCTATTATGTAAGAGTATTGAAGTTTGTTGTGTTGTGTCTGTTGTGTTATAGCTCCAAGCTCTTGCTGTAGAGAATCACAACTCTGGATCCAGTTTGGTAAGAAAAAAGAGAGAATGGGTTCTTCCTCCAAAGCCTCTTAAGGAAAATTTCGATTACACTAAAGAGAAGGCGATTGCTAAGGTAAGTCACTGATACTTAATTTCACTTTAATTCTGTCTCCTGATTATTAAGCATAAATGCCTGTCATAAACAAAAAATACCCATGTATCAGTGAAGTAATTCAATGTTTAACCATGACTTTTTAGTGCCACCAAGATGGTTTTTCTTCAGGTATCGCCTAACCTTTTCTGAAACATTTTATGTTATAGATAAAGCATCGACTGTAAGAAACCACTGGGCAATCAGTCCTCTGAACAATAGCATTAGCATTTCTAGGTGCTGGCTCAAAATAGGGATCCTATTGGATTTGGTTGTGCCAATTGTAAGAGGGCTTTCATGAAATATAAAGACTGTCTAATTGTTTGTGAAGGGATCTTTAAACCCCCATTATTTTCTTGCTTGCTGACAGTGATTTCAAATGCATTCAGATTATTATTTGAAAGTTATGCAACCAAAAACATATAGAAGAGAACACTGAAGAATTGTAATAAACTTATTACCTATAATTAGTGTGCATGTGTCAGCCATCATGCAGCCTGCTTTAGTTTTCCATACTTTAACCTCTCTTTCTTACTTTCTTTACTTTCTTTCTTTTATTTCCTTATTGTATTATTTAATTTAGTTTAGTTAGTTACTGTCTTGGAGCACCTGTGACCCCCTAATTTCCTTTATGTATTGAAATATTTTGATTTTGATTATTAGCATACTGTTTAAAAAATGTTTTATTATTTGACAATTTAACACCACCAGCTGTAAGAATAAGAATAAATCAGTTTCACACATAATAAGAATTCATGTTAAAAACAAATTATTTAAAGAAATAGACAACTTCAGTTTTTTGGTGCATATGTGGTGAAATAATGAAGTCTTCCACCTTGTGTTTCAGATTCGATCCGATCTTCAGTTTGGCTCAAATCTTCTCTACTCCCTGGAAGGTGTTGGGGCAAACCAATATCCTTTCCATGTCTTTGTGGTTGACCAACATTCTGGTGATGTTCGTGTCACTAAATTGCTTGACAGGGAAGTGATCGATACTTACAACGTGAGTCCTCCTGTAGTTCTTCTTTGGTATGGAATAAGATTCAACAGCTGTCCTCAATACATTAAATATTAAGATAATTCAAAATGGACTGCCATTTATATACGCCTTTCCTCGTCTTAATGACCACCTCAGACTATAAAAAACATTAAGCAATACATTCATACAGTGCTTTAGTCTACATAGTTTAAGAATTATCTACAGCTGTGGTGGACGTTTACAAATACTCATCATCGGAATGAATGTCATGGTAATTTTGGGCCATTTCTTTGACCTCTTCTTTTTATGTACTCATGTGGTACATGTATTTTTGACTTTTGCTGCCATGATGCCAGGTCTCTCTTGGAAATTAGATTTTTAATCTCAATGAGATTTTTTTTTTTTTACCTGGTTAAATAAAGGACTAAAAAAAAAATCCAATGTCAATCATTTTTCCAAATGATTGTACAGCATTTCGGCTGCACAGTCGTTGTACAGGCTGACTGACTCATTAACTTTTCGTTAGTGAGTTAGTCATGATTGACTACAACAGGTAGTTTCTCTTTAACAGCATAAAAAGGATTTTTTTGAACCACTCACTGGATTCACTAAGAACTCAGAACAATGGTAAAGTCCAAGGAACTTAGTGAATAACTAAGGAGGAGAATTGCAGATCTAAAAAAGTTAGGAAGGTCACCTCTCACCACTCTTAAACAACTACAGATTCCAAGGTCATCATCAAAATAATTATATACAAGTACAAGTTTTTGGATATGCCACCACTTTGCCAAGTTCTGGAAGAAGATCCAAGCTGTTACCCTCAGATGAGAGGACATTGGTTCAGATGTTCAGGAACAATCCAGGAACCTCTAACACTCAAGCCTGCCATAAACTGGAAACTGCTGGAACACCAGAGTCACTGTGCACAGTGAAGTGAGTTTTACATCACCATGGACTGAGAGGGTGCTGACCAAGAATGAAGCTCCTGCTCCAAAATCTACGACTTCAAAGTTTGACACAGATTTATATCTGCCCACATGATCAAGGCAAAATTGCGCTTTATTGCTCAGACGAGACAAAGATTAGGCTATTCGGTCTTTCAAGCCCAGAAAACCCTGTACCAGCTTTTCAGCATGGTGATGATTGCACCATGTTCTGGAACTATTTGCTCCCAGTGCTGCTGATACATTGCACAAATGAATGTGGACTGTGCTTAAAAGCCTGTATATATAATTGGGACCACTTCAAAGAAATAATTAAAAGTTCCAAACGACCATGGCACTCATGCCTATGATGAATGCATGTAAACATGTGACCACAGCTGTCGACCATATCAATGGCCAATTAGAAACATGTTAAAGGTTACAGGATACCATTTCAGTCATAGTTGTGTAAAGAAAGATGAAGTGATGGCATTTTATAGAAAAGAAGAAAGACCAATTTTGCCATGATAATATAACGTTCTACAAAGATATTTTTTCTGTTGCTCACTGTAATATATAGTATTTGCTCTGATACTAAATTGGTTTCACTAACCTTTGTCACCTAAACTTGTAAAATGCACCTTTACTGGTGGTAAATCCACACTGCAAGGCGTTGTAGTTTATGTCAAGCTAAATAACGAACAACAATGGTTACATTTCTATCTACTACTCTTTCAGTTGTCTGGTGTTGCTATGTACAAGAATGGCACAATTGCAGAAAAAAAAATTGACTTACGAATCAAGGTTGTAGATGAGAATGACAACTCTCCAGTATTTCCAGATGTTGAACCTGTTGAAGTAGATGAGCTCAGTCCTAAAGGTCAGTGGTGTGAATCTCATTCAAATTTGTAATGGTAGTGAGCGGTGTAAAACGAAATGATTGAATTATAAATTAAACAAAAAGGATTTAGATTTTTCTAGTGTTTGTGTAATTGAGTGATCAAATTGCTAAAGTCTTTCCAATGAGCTGCTGGAGGTTACAGACAGCCTGCGTTCTGCAGTTCATGTTATTTCACTATTATTATTATTATTTTATATTTATTTATTGTCTGATCTTGTAAATAACAATTTTCTGTTAACATTTGCTCATTATGTAAAAAGCATTATTTGGCACACAACAGTTAGGAGCTCTTCTTGACAAGTTTGTATCATTGTTTTAAAACCAGGGCAGGACACTGCACAATATCAATATGGAGAACAGAATGTCTGTTTTTCTCATGTACAGTGTCAATGAATGTGAAATTAAGTTTTGTTTAAAATTTAAAATTCAAATTAAATTGAGTTTTGTTTTGTTATTTCATTTAATGCTACAGATACCTTGGTTACGACAGTCACTGCATTTGATGCTGATGAACCAGGAAATCTCAATTCTCAGATTGCTTATAGCATCATAGTTCAGAATCCAGCGGAAGATATGTTCTACATAGACAGACAAAGTGGATCCATCTTTGTTAAAAGGCCTGTTCTGGACAGAGAGGTATGAACTATACTAACAGTGTTCAGTTTAGACTGTATGTTTGACTATGTGATTCAAGAAAGTTCTTTTAATAAGATGGGATAGTGGTGAGATCTATAACCACTATATATGGCTATATATAGGGGAGGGGGGGGGAAATAACTATTTATCAGAAAAAAAAATTTGTTTATAAACTGGAGCATATAGTAAAATCAGTGGCAGCTGAAGGGGCAGGTTTTATCAGTAAACCACAGTCCTCGACACAATAGAGCTTGTTTTTTATTTTGTGTTTCGATGGCCTGTCATATTCATTCCTCGATCTCTGTGTCCTCAGAAAGGGCCTTTAGAGCCATTATTATGGAACAAGCTTACCAAGCCAGAGCAAACATCCAAGGGCAAATATTCTGGATACAGTAAAGGCAGAGGGTCCTTGTTACCCTATTTAACAAATCCATAAATAAAAGTCTCTGTTGTGTTTGTGTGAATGAAACTCAAATCCTTTAAGTAATTAGAAGATAACAATGATTATTTTCATTCAGTCCATTCAGTTAGATACTATGACAAAAATGATGAATGAAACATCTTGATAACATCCCAAGTCTCTGTTCTAACTCCAGTATTGTACAAACGTATTTGTTTAATGACTATTTTGATGTCTTTTAATTTCAGACATGTAGTAAGTACATTCTGACGATAAAAGGTCAAGATCGAAATGGACTTCCAGAGGGAAACACCGGAACTACCACTATTACCATAAATATCCTTGATGTAAATGACAATCCTCCCAGACTGGAAAAAGATCAGGTACCTCTCTTCCTTACATTTCTCTATATTAACATATACAGCAGGGGAAATATTTATTTGACCACCTGCTGAATTTGTGATTTTGCCACATAGAGAGAAAAGTATTCATTTTTAACGTGGTTTCATTTTAATGGGAGAAGCAAAATATCAACCAAAAATCCAGAAAAAAAGAACATTACATAGAATTATGAATTGATTTATAATAATAATAATAATAATAATAATAATAATAATAATACATTTTATTTATAGGCGCCTTTCAGACCCTCAAGGTCACCTTACAATAACACGTGAACAATAGCCAATTGCATGTCATTCCTTGAAATAACTATTTCATTGGCTGAAATCAAAAAGTTATTTCAAATGGCACAGAAAACAAATAATGTGCAGGATAGGACTGACAGAACAGACTGAGGAGGCTCACACAACACGAGTGAGGATGTGACCAAGAACAGAGTGGCACAGACAGTATATACATAGGAGGAGATTAGGGCAAAGTGAACACATCCGGACACAGCTGAACTCTAATTTCATGTTATGCATTTCACTTACAGTATGAAGGAAGCATTGAGGAGAACACAGAACAAGTGGAGGTAATGAGAATCAAAGCAGAGGACCTGGATCTAAAAGGCACAGACAACTGGGAAGCTGTGTTTGAAATTGTCAAAGGCAATGAAGCTGGGTATTTCAGCATTAAAACAGACCCCAACACCAATGAAGGCATCTTAATGCTTGACAAGGTACAACCTTTTTAATTAAGAAGAAATTATGTGCTGTTACTCAGCTTTTTTACTATCTGGCAAATGCAAAGTCAAACTCTGTGGCAAATGGCCCTCTTATGAATGAGGTAAGGATCAGAACCTTGATCACTGCAGGGTGATGATTGTTTCCTATGGTTGACTATGCTGCCATTCACAAGAGTGCTATTCACATATATGAAGATTTGTTTTACTTTGGTTTCACATTTCATTACTTTGTTACAGAGTTATATAATGTCATTCCAATAATATGTTACTTTGGAACGCATTACACCCTACAATGTGAACTTAGACTCAAAGTATTCCAAAATTTGATAAGTGTCTCTTATCGATAAAGCTCGGAGTCGTTAAATTTTGCCTTCCAATATTTTAAGCTGTCATTGACTTGCTTATTCAGCTTGCGTCAAGTCCCTGTTGTACTACCCTGTAGTACTTGGCTGGAAGACAAAACTATTACCACTGTATGAGGTTTACTGGCCATTGCTATATGACTACTGCCCATTACTTTAACTATTTTTTTCAGAACATTCATAACACATAGCACAGGAGCATAATTTTGCAGGTTAGTTTATATAAAATCCATAATACTTTTTGTTTTACAAAAAGCAAAAATGCATCAACAATAGCAACACTCCAATTATAGATGCATATAAAACACTGTATTGTTTCTTATGTGTCATCAATCATTTTAATTATTTTTTGAGCTAAAAGATATGTTCTTGTATCCGTCATTTACAGGCTGTGGATTATGAGGATGTAAAGAACCTTGAACTAGGCTTAGCCGTCAGGAACAAGAATCCATTAGTTGGAAGTGGAGGCAGTGGAGCAAGTGCAGCATTTGGAGGCGGTGGTGGAGGTGGAGGTGGTGGTGGAGGTGGTGCCACTGGTGCCAGTGGAGCAAGTGGAGCAAGTGGAGCAAGTGGAGCAAGTGGAGCAAGTGGCGGAAGCAGTGGAAGATTTAAAACCTATCCTATCAAAATCAATGTGAAGAACCAGCCGGAGGGGCCACGATTTGATCCTAAAATCAAAGCTATTCCTGTCTCAGAGGAAGGGAAATCCTTTAACATTAAAAATGTTATTGCAAGCTACCCTGCAAAAGATGGGGATACTGGACAACCAGCTAAGGCAGTCAAGTCAGTCCACATACATATGTGTCAGCTTCTCTTTCTGTGCACAATAATAGTGATACTCATAACTGGTCTATTTCTGCTGTAGATATGCCAAAGGCTCAGACCCTGACAACTGGCTAACGATTGACCCAGAGACAGCTGAGATCAAACTGAACAAGATGCCTGACAGGGAATCTCCATACCTGGTCAATGGGACATATACTGCCAAAATACTCTGCATTTCAGATGGTACGGCATGAATGTTGAAGAACTCTCTGGAGAAATATCAACGCAAAAAAATAAATAAATAAATACTGGATTATATATGTTTGTTTCTGGTTTTACACCACAGACATGCCTGGTAAAACAGCCACTGGTACGATAGCCATCCAAGTGGAAGATTCTAATGACCACTGCCCCACCCTGACCAGCAATTTCCAGACTCTGTGCATCACAGAAAATGCTGTAATTGTGAATGCCAGTGATCAAGACGCATATCCTAATGGCCCCCCTTTTCACTTTGAGATTATCCCAGAAAACACAAAAGGGAAATGGAACGTGGAGCGTCTAAATGGTGAGATGATGATTTCAGTTTTTTTGGGGTGTTTTTTTTTTTTAGATGTTAGTAGTTAAATAAAGAAAACAATGACAAAAGACAAAAAAAGGTCAATATACTAAAGTGTTGTTGTTGCTGTTGTTTGCTTTGTTTGTTTTACAAATTTTAAAATTTTATTTTGAGATAAAAATGTGGATTACAATCTGTCATATACACTCTAAGACTAAATCTATGAGTAATGCATATACATACTTATTTCACATTTTTCTGGTTTCTGACAGACACTACAGCTATCTTGCGGTCTCAGGAGGCTTTTTGGCCTGGTGTTTATGAAGTGGAATTTGTGGTGAAGGATCAGCAGGGACACGCCTGCCCTGAACCTCAGAGAATGACGGTCCAAGTTTGTACCTGCGAGAATGGAGTTGTGTGTGGAAACCAAGGCAGCAGTGGTCGTGGTAGAAAAAGAACATCATTAGGACCTGCGGGCATTGGGCTAATACTAGCGGGCCTACTACTGCTCTTGAGTAAGCATTATATGATTTTTTTTATTTGAGAATTTTGATAAGATAAAAAAGGACAATGAAAGAATTATACTGATACTCGAACCATAACAAAATGTAACTCTCTTACCTAGAAATTTAAATAAAACACTTACTGACTACTTTATAGGTAGACTTGGTCAGCTTTTAATTATATAAATATATAATCAGCCAATCACATCACAACACCATCTATAGGGAATCTATGGAGAATAAAGGCAGGTTAGGAAAAGAGGCATAAACTGGTACTAGCAGGGTTTACCTAATAAACCCTGTGTCTCTCCCAATAGGAAATACATAGCCAAAAGTAATTACAGACCAAACTATTCTACACTTGCTACCAATAACTACAAAAATTAAACAGATTAGACTTTTGTAACAATTTAAAATCCCCCAAAGCTTACCAAAGCTTAAAGGAATCCCAGTAATTACATCTATTTTAGGGATTTTACACATTCTGAAAAACTGTTGCACCTTCTTTTGACCTCACACCACATTTGTAGCTTTAACTTTAAATAAAACTTTTTTTTTACAGTCATTCCTCTGCTACTGTTCTTCTGCTTATGTGGATCTGCTGTAAAGTTTCCAGACCTCTTTAGTGAAATGCCTGACTTTGAGACCAAGTCACACCTTATTGACTACCGCACCGAAGGGCCGGGAGAAAACACGGTGAGACTGCAACTACCTTAAGTGTTGAAAACGGGAATAATCTCGGCATCGATGATGATGTCTTTGTGAAAGCTCCTTCAAAGTGATTTTTAATCACAATAAAAAACTGTTCACTGTTCTAACAATTGTATGACTTTTATAGGAAGGGCCACTACATGTGACTATTGGCACAGTTAAAAATGGAGCAATGGCACCAGCGGGAGGTTTTGGTTATGAGGCATCTCTCACTGACATTGATGGGATGAAATTTGGCACCTATCAAGGTGGTTTTCCAACTGACTACAGACAAGAAATGAGGGGTTTCACTGATTTCCATTCAGAGTTTGAGACCAGAGAATCAAGGCAAGGTGGATTTTTTGATAGCATGGCCCTGCCACATCACTTCCTGGCACAGTATTACTCTCAGGTGAGAAATTAGCTGACAACTAAATGGACAACTAAATCCAATTAAATGGAAAGTTTTAACACTAAATGTGATATGTAGTAGCTTTACTAATGATGTTAGGTGAACACACGTGTTAATGTTGCAACTAATAATGTTGATGTGGATATTATTCACTTTTTATTGGCTGTCACTGTCGTCAATAAATATGTCTTTCGTTATTTTTAAAGTGTATTGATTTTTTTATTGATTGATTTTTTTTTTATACAGAAGACAGTCAGCGGAGAGGACAACCTTGGCGTGAAGGATGGTTTGTTGGTGTATGATTATGAGGGCCAAGGGTCCTCTGCTGGCTCAGTAGGCTGCTGTAGCCTTTTGGAGTCAGACAATGACCTTCAGTTTCTTGATGACCTTGGACCAAAGTTTAAGACTCTCGCAGAGGTGTGCAGTGGCAAGACAATTTCTTGTGATGACAAACAAGCGCTACCCATTACCCCTAATGCCTACATCAATACTCAAACCTCAGTATCAAGTTTGATGAGTGCACAAAAGCTCTCCCCTCCACCCAAACTGGAGCCTGCCATCTCCAAAGTGGAGCAGAGTGTGGTCAGGAAGACAACGGAGCACTCTGAAATTGTAAAGGAAAGTACAGCCAAGGTGAAGGAAGAGATGAACACAATGAAAACAGGGTTAGCAAATCAAGGCCAGATGCTCCTAATGCAGCAGCAGCAGCAGCCTGTGTACTACACCACCACTCCTGTGTTGCAGCCAATGCATTATGTAGTCCAGCCACAGGTCCACAACACTGTGCTGCTGGCTGAGGCACCAACCACCAACCTTCAAGGCATGGTACTGGTTAACAACACACAGTCTGGACCTGCCCAAGGAGTATTCGTTCAAGGGCAGACACTAATGTCCAGTGGACAAGCCCAGGGCCCTGCAATGGTGCTGGTGGAGAATGGTGACACCCATAGTTGGAGTGATGGCCTGATCCAAGCTGGGAGCTTGTCTGGGTCCCAGACCATGATGGTTGTCAAAGGCAAGGCCCCTTCAGGGTCAACGAAAGTGCTAAAGGGGAGCCAGGGTCGTCTTGTTCAGGGAAGTACTCTACTGTCAGAAGGGGTCTCAGGATCTAAGAAAGTGCTGACAGTTGGAGTGCCAACTATCACCAAAGAGCAGCTGGTTCAAGAGGGAGGTCTTTCAAAGAAGAGTGAGGTCTTTGGCTCTGAAAAGGTCATCTACAGCAGGAGCAGCCAATCTACCGCCTTAAAGGCAAATCAATAGAGCATTCACTGTAGTGACCCACCTACTGGTTTTTAAGGTGACAAGAGAAAATCATTAAATGGCAGATGAATTCCTGGACAACAGACGACCCTTTTTAGTTTCAAAATAGTGCATTAATCTTATGCTTTCAGTATTTTCATGGGAAGCCTGTAAGAGCAAATGGTGGTGGTGAAGGGTGGTGGCGCGTGTGTGTGTGTGTGTGTGAGTGTTGTGTGTGTGTGTGTGTGTGTGTGTGTGTGTGTGTAGGGATATGCAGCTTGTGCAGCTTTTCCTGGATGAAATGTAATCATTTCACAGATTAAAGGATACCCTTATTACATTTTAGTAGATGTTGCACTTTGAAATGTTGCTACTATCAAGCAAAACTTAGACCTGTGGGAATAATCAAACCATTCAGTAATCCATAATCTCCTCTGGATGGTGCATTTATGTCATTGAAGAGATCACTTTCACATTACTCATCACATCATAAAGCTGATAAATCAGAATGTGTTTTTCAATTGGAATGAACTTTGCCTCTAAGAAGACAAGTGGACTCAAATCATGACAACAAAATGCTCACTACAATATCAGGACATCATCTTCTCATGTAACTATCAACTTTACCTGCTCTTCTTTGTTCTCAAGTTAACACTGTATTATGTGTGTGGGTATAATTGGTATCAATTGTTACATTCTCATGTTATATTTTAGGTCATCACTGCTCTCATTGTCTTGTTTTATTTTTATACCTATATACAATCTGTGTGTTTTTACACTAATAAAATAAAAACATTAAAGTCTTTTAGCTCATTGAATTTGATTGTTATTGCTCAGCCTAGACTGATGGGTACTGCAGAATGAACAACCCAATTTTGTGAACACAATAACTCAAGAATGATGTGATGTGGCATTTAGAAAACCATAGTTGCGTCTACTAAAAGTCTCAGACAAGTTCATATCTTGCCAACAGAGGTCAAGTTTTCTGAAAATCTTGCGAATTTAACAATTTGATAAAGACGTCATCTATAAGTTTCAAATTGATACCATAAGTTGCATCTGTTAAAACTCGAAGATTTCATTTCTGAAAATCTGGTGCATGCTATAACTCAAGAAACGTTATGATACCATAGGCATATCTACTAACAGTGAACTTGAATAATTTGGTCACCTTGACCTATCAAAGGTCAAATAGACCTTTGACAGATACAATCATGTGTGGTCATATATACCATCATGTCAATGCAGGCAACAATACACTGTGATTACAAGAGCTTTCAAACATTCATGCAAGGCTTAATAAAATAGGTTTGCTTCTGGTGATATAGGTATTTCCAGGCTGACCCCCCAGTCAGAGAATTCTTTTTAAATCTTTGGGGTTTTCTATTACATTGGTAAGGATTTGTGGCTGCGTTGATATGTAAAACCTGGGGTGTTATGTGATTGTGAAGAATATTTTTGCCAATAAAAACATATAAAATTCTAAATTATGACCAGTGTTGTAGAGCGTATACTTTACAGGGAATTATGCCACCTTTCTGCTGGATGTGGTGATCCAGCCGATCACCAGGCGACAAGCAGGTGGGTTGATTACCACAGGTATGCATGGGAAGAAGGTGGAGTAAAAGTAAAGTGTGGTTAACTAATGTGCACACGTGCACACACACAAACACACAGGAGGACTGGTGGGCTATGACAGAACCCCGTTCTCCTAATGGGAACATGCTGGAAACCAACAGTGTTTATCAATGTGGAGGCGGTGAAAGGCCCAGAGCATGGCCTTGTCCAGAGCAGCTGCCTGTGGACTCCAGGAATCTTCTCTTGTCCACAGTCCTCCTTACGATGTACACTGGGGGGCTACCAATGAGCTGGGCAGGTGAGGTGAGGTGAGATGGCGGCACAGGAGACTGGAAAGGGTGAGTTTTAACTGAGATACATGAAAAACACTTTGAATGCACATCTTGCATGACAGATTCAGCTGCACAGGGTCAGGGTTGATCAGAGCCTCTATTTTAAAAGGTCTAATAAGGTTAGGTGAGAGTTTGCATGATTCAGTGTGTAAGGGAACATACTTGATAGAGAGCCATACTTTGTGATCAGGTTAATAACGGGATTCAGGAGTCCAACGATGGTCTGCACATTGTTTATTTCGCTCCTCGGTCTGAGCAGCCCGTGTCACCTTTAGAGTTGCTGACACCAGCTGAGATGGTGCTGAACTGACGACACAGAGCACTTACTTTCAATAGAAGAAAACAGGGGTGGCTAAGAGCCCCAGGATGATTTGAAGCATGAGTGTCCAGTGGGTGATGAAGTCAAAGAGTTGTGAGAATACTCTGTCCACACTAGCTGAGAGATGCAGGTCTGATAAGACTTGTTGCTGCAAGAAAGCCATTACTAAGACATCAGAATAAGACACAGAGGCTTGCCTGGGCGATGAAACACCGCCATGGACTGGAAGATGTTATTATGGACTGATGGAGCAAAATGTAAAACATGGAGGAGGAAGTGTGATGGTCTGGGCCTGTTTTGCTGGATCCAGGGTCGGTGACTTGTACAGAGTGATAGGCACCCTGAACCAGCTCCATGCAATACCTCTGGCATGTACCAAGTTGGTCAAGGGTTCATCCTACAGGAAGGTAATAACCCAGAACATAAGTCCAAGCTATGCCAGAACTACTTCAGGAAAAAAGAACAAGGTAAGCTTGAAAACAAAGAGTGGCCAGCACAGTCTCCAGACTTAAACCTCATCAAACTATGTTAACATTTTGTTTTTGTGGCCCGCAGTAAAGGTGTTTGCTGCCTGGCTGTGGTGCTCCTTGTTCGTTTGGGTCTCCTGAGTGACCAGAGACCAGAGAGACACTCTGAGCCAGAGAGACTGAAGTCCATGGCACCACGGAAAAAAGTGAAATTGAAATTGTAACAGGTTGATATAAAATTGTGAAAACTTGGCATCTTTGTCTTCCTTCTCATTATTAACCTAGCAAGGGCGAGTGGGGGATTTCTTTTTTTATTAGAGATTATGTATCGGAATTTCAGGAGCGGGACCACGTCTCCAAACACGCTCCCTCCAGTTGTCATCTATATAGGTTCCACCAGTTCTGTAAGCTGTTCATTCTCGTTTACGTGCCCCACCCTCCCTCCCTCCTTGTTCTCAATTCTTTAACTTCTTCATTTCTATTTAGTACATGGGGATCTGCCAGGCCCGGGAGCCGTCGCAGGTGGACGCAATGGAGGAGGCACACTTGCACACAGGAATTTTTTTCATCCCACATACAATTTGTTTACAAAATACCGATACTAGTTTAGGTCTGGTTGAAACACAAACCACTGGGTCAAAGACCCAGAATCATCACACTTATGCTTCAGCCAGCTACACAAAGGGTTTGCTTTCTTGCCTCTTTTATTAGTTTTTTTTCCTGCTTTGCTATATCAGTGTTAGTCCCTATGAGACCATTGATTCTTGCGCCATTAAGTGTTGTGATTTTTTGATTCAAGTGAAGTGCTTTTTGAACTTTTTGAAAGCAACTGACTCACATAGTTATGTTGATATCCCAGTCTCAATAAACATATTCCGCAATGCTTCCGCTTGTTTGTGATGCTCCTACGAACTGACCAGTAGCCATCAGGTTGCTGTTAGAAGCACTGCATTAAAGACGAAATAAAATAAAATGTAAAAAAAAAAAAAAGAGAGAAAAGCACTGTGTGTTTTGTTTTTTGTTTTGTTTTCTACAAACAAAAAAACAGTCATATTCAAAGTAATCTCAAATTAGACTCTTGCACTTTCTCCCAATGTTTTCTGACATGATGATGCACTTGCCATCTGCTGGCATAATGCAACACAACAAGAAAAAAAAAATAGAAACTAGACTTCACATTAACCGTGGACTATTGTTTGACGCACACAAAAACAAAGAACTAAAAAAAAAACTAAGCACGTTTTCTCGATTATTTTAGTTGATTTTAATTCGTTTCGGGAACGCTCAATACAGTTTCAGTTAGTTTTCCTTTTTTCACAAACCCTTGTTTGTATTTATTTGAGTTAACAAAAATGTTTATTTAGTTCTAGTTATTTTGTTGTTTTTCATTAATGATAATAACCTTACTAGTCAAAACTTGAATCCTACAGTGCCACCTTGCCAGGTTGAAGACAGGTTAAAGCTTAAGCCCCCTCCCCAGAACAAACCATACATGCATCAATCATCTAACCTTAATCGATATTTCTATTATCATGACAAAGATATTCTATTTACTACTTCTAATGATTTTATTCAAATATAGAAGTTAGTTCACAATGATAAAAATACCAAACAAAAGACTGTCAAACTCTCCTTTGTTTTTTAAGTACTTGGTAAGCTTTCAGTTCCACCCTAATATAGAAAGACTTGGAATTTGCCACTTCATGTTTGACGCTCTGTACCTCCAATATAGTGGCAACCTGGAGCAGAACAGCCTCCCAACATTCCAGCCGGATGAAGGCTAATGAAGCGTTGAAGCTTTCCATCCAATTGGTTTGGGAAAAATGTTCATTTCTCAATGCATATGTGAGAAATTAACATTTGTTTTTTGTGGCCTATTCATCGAATTTATTTATTAATGTGTAATTACTAAAATTCGTACTTTTGTCACGTCCTGCAAGGCAGATTATGTAGAGAAGAGAGTGTGGACCCAAGAGCAGACACTGAAGACTGACTTACTGAGAGAGAGCTTTATTTACAGTAGGAGGCAACATACAAACAAGAGAAGAGAATGGCCATAACTTAAACTAAGAAAAACCTAAACTAGGAATGCTAACAAAAAGATGCAACCAGAGACAAAGATCTAGGAAAAACCTGAAACCTGGAGGGAACAACAGCAGGACGAACGCAGATGAAACACATCAACTCCGAAAGTTGGTGGATGATATCACTCTCATTGGTTTGATCCAGAATGATGACAGTCCGCATACAGACAGGAGGTGGACCAGATGTTGCACTGGTGCAGGCAGAACTACATAGAGCTGAACCAGTTCAAGACTGTGGAGATGAAGGTGGACGTTTGGATGACCAAATGATTCCTGCAGCTAGTGAGTCAGTGATGTAGCTCTCTATTGCCTCTCTCTCAGGCTTTAGAAAGTCTATACAGCTGACTGGTGGGCAATAGAGCACCAGGAAATAAGTTAATACTGCAGTCATTGGGACGGTGAGGCAGAGGAGAAAGATTCAGTAATGGAAATACTGGGCATAGTGGACCGCAGACAGGTTTTGTAACACCAGGTACTGCAACCAGAAACGCAAATCTTACCCCAATCGATTTGCAGATTATGATGGTTAAGCCAGGGACAGCCGAGAACCAATGGAGTACCAGGGGCATGGAACAAAAACAGGTTGACCTCCTCCACATGATTGAAGGACACAGGCTCTGAGCAAGAGTCTCAGAGCCTTTGATCAGCACAGCGCATGAGTGAGTGTGGGTCATATACAGTAATTTTTCTTGGCAGGTAAGACCAGGCAGGGAAACATCTTGAGTGGTGAACCCTAGTATCCCCACAGTTACTGACAGGCAGACTCTTTTGACTGCGACGGGCAAGTATCAATTTAGTGTCCTCTTTTCCCACAACAGAAACACTCACCCGCCAGCAGTCTTCTCCCCCGGTTGGAATGGGATATCGTAGCTGGTCCGAGCTGCATCGCCTGCTCCTCCCCGTCAGTTTTGAGTACCACCTGAGCCCATTTTAGCGCTTGTCCCATCAGCAGCTCCACCATGAATGAAACCTTGGCACTGTCTGAGGAAAAGGTGCGATTCTGCTGCCTAAAAACAAGCGCACGTTGGGTGAGAAATCCCCCACTTTTCTCCAACTCTACCGAAAACTTATCTGGTGTCTGCAGTTGCTGCTACCACGGAACAGGGGGAGGAGAGGGAGGAAGAGGACAGGAGGCAGCAACATGTAGCGTTGATGGTGGAGGTGAAAAAATTCCAACATTGGAGCA
Organism: Haplochromis burtoni; assembly: GCF_018398535.1. Classification (NCBI taxonomy): domain Eukaryota; kingdom Metazoa; phylum Chordata; class Actinopteri; order Cichliformes; family Cichlidae; genus Haplochromis; species Haplochromis burtoni. The sequence goes on along the minus strand of NW_024582610.1, from coordinate 571,153 downwards.
CTGGGTCTGAAACACACCTTAAAACTCTAAACATTTTCTCATGGAGATGCAGTTGGTCTGCTTGCAACAATAAAACACCTTGAGCTGTGTTATTGCTGTGGACTGTCCGCTAGGTCCATTCCAGGCTGGGTCGTTATATCAGGGTGCATGGCAAGAACGGGGCCCAAATGCAGGAATTTCTGATCCAAGACAATACATTTATTTACAGTGAGAATGTGAACAATAGTGAAACACTTTCAAAGACATGGCTCCAACCTTGGATAATTACAAACGCTCCACTCCCACCATGACACACTCCTCTCTAGGTTCCTAACAACACAAGATGTACTGTAGAGGTTAGTTTAGTGTACTCAGTCACAACACGTAAAGATAATTTCCACTCAACAATCCAGCAGCAACAGAAGGTCGGCCACACAATTAAATAGTTGCCACTAACGAGGGTACTCAGTGGCAGCTGGTGAGTGTTGATGGAAGACGGGTGTGGCTGGCTTCAGCGTGGGAAATACCTTTT
>NW_024582610.1:549264-570153 GCF_018398535.1 Haplochromis burtoni | reverse complement strand
TATGTTTATGAGCTTATAAGAACAATTGGGTGTAGCTTACTTTGCACTTGGCAGGTTACACGCATGCGCTCAGTGAATGCCACACCTGCAGCCAGGGTGTTGCCTTTGGTGAGTGCGTGTAACGCCCACTTGCCTTTTGTATCGCAGTAAAAGTTGTTGGCGTTGGCGTGATGTTTTTCTTTTCCAAGTCTTAAGTAGATGCCAGTGAAATTGATAGTCGTTTGAGAGCTTTTATCCAGACAGTAAGAAACTCTCCATGCCGCTGGGAGACTCCCCTGAGACGTTTCTTCAGTCATGATTCGGATTTGTTGGCCCGTGTTTGTGTTGCTACTTTTTGTGGTGAGTCCAGAAAGACTTTTGTGTCGATTAGAAAAGACTTTCATATGGAAAGTAGTTTTTTTTTTCTATGAAACAAGCTTAATTCATAATGTGATTCTTTTGTTGCTTTTATTATTTAGGTTTTTCGTCTTTTTAAAACATAAATCAATCAAAATGTATAATAGATTAAAGACAACAAATTATAGTCAAGCATTTTTAAATCTAATCACAATTATGAATAGTAAAATTAGCATTATCGTGATTTCAGTAGGCAATATGAAGCAAAACCGGTGCTAAAAAGCGATCGTCTGCTAAAACATGATGCCGTGTCATGATGTAGTTATCCCGGAGATAATTTGTAATAAATAAAATCAAATATGTGTTATAAATAATATCAAGCTGAACCTGCCGCAATTTCCTCCCCCTGTCCAAATCATTGACAAACGTGGTTTGAGAATCTGGTATATTGAGCGTTAGTTTAGAAAAGTCGACTTCCCGCAGACGTGGTTATGCGCTTATCAGGCAAAACGTCCTCAGTTTGCTGAAATAATCCCCTCCGGCACAACGTGACAACAATAAATGTATAATTTTCTGTCGTGACCCAAACAAATGAACGGCAATGTAATGACATTCATCTTTAACTTTTTTTACTAAAGTAAAATATCAGTTGGAATTGAGGCGGAGTCGACTGGATCCGCTGTCCTTGCCCAGGGCGCGCTCCAGAAGGGGAAACAGATTGTGTCGGGGGCAGCTTCACTGGCAAGACCCCGGTGTTTGCCATAAAATGATTGCTCACATTTAAACTGTTATAAATGACTTGCTTGATCTATAATCTGTCAAAAAATAGATCAAACACATCTCTCCTAAAATATATCAAGTAATTTTGAGGTAGAGGGAGCATCCCTATCAGAGGCTCTAATCAATTTTTGGAAAGTGACTGTTACTTATCCTGTTATTTATCCCGGCAAAAAGTGCCATTGACATTAAAAATTTATTTTTCGGGAGAGAGCTGGCTAGCAGAAGTTGTAACAAATAGAGCAGAACTGTGATGTGATAGGTTACCAAGGAGGACTGGATTGATTATAATATGGTTAAAATGATGCAGTCATAAAGATGCTTCAAAAAGGAATAGTTCTTCTATTTTATATCTAACCCAGGGGTCTCAAACTCGCGGCCCAGGGACCACTTACGACCGTGTCACCCCTACTGTATATTGCTGTGAAAAAATATAATGCGATTTGGCCCATTAGGTGTTTTTTCTTTGGGAGGATTTGTTTGTTGCTGAGTGCAATGTTAAAATAAGTTCTTTAAAAAGCAAAAAATATATTTATATGAAGGCAATATGAGCAGAGAGTACAAACATGTTGAGGGATTGGCTGTGTTAGTTCAGTGAGAGTTATTTGTAAAGAAAACAATTTTCACTAGCAGTCAAAAACTAATGTGTACACTTATATCTGTATTTTATTTTGTTAAATACGAACAAAATATAGCAGAAGTGCTGCCACGTGTCTGGCCAGAAAGAGAGTACATTTGTTTATTTGGTAGTTCAATGAAAGGCTTCAGTTAAGAGTGAGGGAAAAAAATTGCATCATGTTTGCAGTTTTTCTTGTTATACAATATTTAAAGTTTAAAAAACAAAACACTGCATTTTTAGACATATTTGTGGGTGTATTCTTGGGGTTTTTTCTTACTATTTGAACACGTAAGCAACCCTCCAATGAGAAGACTGCACAAGCAGTGGCCTACAGCTCATTAAGTTTGAGAACCCTGAATCTAACCCATTCATAAATCCTGTTCACTAAGGTCTATTTAACAGTATAAGTAAGCATTGTAGACTACAAAGCACACACAGAAAACTCTGAAATCACTTTTTTTTTCAGTCGCTTTTTGGCACAACACTGAAATACACTCTAGTTCAGCCTCTGCATTAACTAGGCCAGCTTGGACACGCCTGAGCTTTTTTTCCCCCTTTGTACTATTTTACCTTTTTACCGAACTAAAGTTGTTTGGTGTTGCTTGAATCAAGATGTAATTTGGATGGAATAGCTATTGGCATTCAGAACGCAAACTCAAAAGTAAAAAACTCTCAGGAAAAATTCTGTTGTTCATAACTGAATGTTATTATTATCTATAACTGTTGATTCTTCACTTTACATTCTGAAAAACCATTAGGTCACTATAATAAATACATTTGGTTTCATAGTTATAAAAGTGTGGGAAATAAGGTTCTGACCTCAGAGAGATTTCTTCAAGTGAATAGAGAGTTGTTTTTAAGTGCTCTGAATGAGTTATTTGATGGCAGTAAAAGTATACAACCACTCCTTACTTTTCTTCTCATTATTACCTTACATGCTTCAACTGAACCTTTCCAGTAGTGGCAAGAGGTGTGTCAGCTTTTGTGTTTACTGGGAAAGCTAGCAGCTTTATAGCCCCTGCAAGGTGTGTGTTTTTACATGCACAGTTTAATAGCATCTTGATTTATGATTAGTTCACAATGTATCCTGCAGAGTTTGTTGGCTGGCTGAGACGCCACACATGCATGCATACACACACACATATTTACATACATACATACATGTATACGTGTGTGTGTGTGGCGAGCATGTATGTGTGACAACTCAGCCAAAGCAAGAATTTTTGAAAGTAAAGACCTGAAACTTTCCTGCTGTGAGTGAATTATTCGCCAAGTCATATTTTACCTGCTAAAGACAAGAAGATTGACAAACAATTGCAGACTGTTGCTTTTAAGGTTTTTCAAACTGATATATAACAAAAACCTGATCTTTAAGCATCTCTCTAGGTTTTAAATTACAGACAGTAATTCCAAGAAATGCTTGACAAGGATTAAAAATGGGTGTTCTTGTTTCCTTTAAATGGCTGGTGATTTCTCCAAACATGTTTAAGCGTATGTGTTGTATTTCAGGTCCAGGCTGTTGTGACGAAAGCCAAATCTGGAGACAGTCTAATAAGAAGAAAAAGAGCCTGGCTTCCCCCACCACTGAAATTGGAGGAAAATGTGGACCACACACAAAAGACTTCTGTTGCCAGGGTGAGTCATTGATTTAGTTTTTTATTCCTTTTTATTTTGATGATCTTTTAATTTTTTATTTTAATTAAATTGATAAAAATAATTTTTATTAGGGTTAGAAAATCATGATATACAATATATTAAGGTTTTTAGCATTAACATACTAAGATATGAGGAATCTATAAGGAATCTGTGTTGTCTTTGTTGTTGTTATTGTCCTATGATTATGACATATTTGTGAATTATGCTATGCTTAGCTTTTCATCTCATTTTCAGATTCATTCAGATTTAGATGATGGTAAAGGAAATCTCAAATACTTCCTGAATGGCCGTGGCGCAAACCAAGATCCCTTCCATGTGTTTGTAGTTCACGAAAGAACTGGATTTATTCGTGTGACCCAATTACTTGACAGAGAGTTCATCAGTATGTACAATGTGAGTGAGACAAAACGGTTATTTTCCATCATGACTTCAGTGCATTCCGTATCAACAGTTCACATAAATATTTGTAACGTCTTAATTAAACCTAACGAGGTTTCCAATTTTAGCTTTCTGGTGTTGCTAGGTACAATGATGGCACTCTGGCAGAGGAAAACATCGACGTACGATTCAAGGTTACTGATCAGAATGACAATGCACCAGTGTTTGAAGACGTCTATACTGGGCGTGTGGATGAGCTTACACCGAGAGGTTAGTGCTTCGTTTTTATGAAAATTCCTCACTAATCACTAATCATGTGATGACTCCATATTCCCATATGACTAATATTCAATTAATAAATGAAAACAAAGTTTTTGTTTTTGTTACATTGCTTACAGGTTGAACTTACTTAAATGTAATGTTATACTCAAACTAAACAATGTATTATGGAACAGGGTGTTTTTTTTAATGTACATCAGCTGTGAGATGGGTTGTGTTGAAGGTATTAGGCGATACTAGAACTCTTGATGTTGTCTGTGTAGATTCTCCATCATCCAGGTCGTCGTAGTCTCAACTTTTGAAGATGCCACAGAGAGGTTTTGTTTGTTTGTTTTTGTTTTTTGAGAAATTAAAATGTCATTCCTTGATATGCTTACAGGGACTTTTGTTATGAAAGTCGCGGCAACGGATGCCGATGAACCAGACAATCCCAATTCCCAGGTTTTTCATACCATCATAGACCAGACACCATCTCATGACATGTTTTACATGAACAGTGACGGGTCCATCTTCATCAAAAACAAATTAGACAGAGAGGTATGAACTAAACCCCACACCAGTTTCAGAGCTATGTAGTTAATTTTTTATTTGAATTTTGATATTTAATGATAATAAGAATCATAATATGATTATTAATAATACAATCAGATGTTAGAATAATTATTCTAGCATCTGAATTTTAAAGTCCAATGAAAATCTAGTTTAAGACATTTTTTCAGACGGTAAAGTTCAGTAAATACATAATGCTTATTAGAGTAATGAGCAGTGATGTTAATCAACTGATATTTCTATTATTTGCCAAAAATAATTATCATCTTGGTTATTAACCATTTTATTGCAGCTCAGGTAATTTGTTTTTTGTTGTTGTTGTTAAATTCCACACTCTGGAATTCTGTTTTTATACATATGCCTTACCCTAATCTCAACAAACAACTTGGTTATCTATATATTCAGTAAACTGCTTAGAACAGCATTTTTACAGAACACCTGACCGTGAGTACGGAGAAAATATGAGAAAGTTTGCAAACATTAAACCTTTTAAACAGTTAAAACATGATATGTAATATATTTGGTGCTTAATGAAAACTCTGGATTTCAAAGTGTGTGTGTGTGTGTGTGTGTGTGTGTGTGTGTGTGTGTGTGTGTGTGTTATTTTACCCTAAAAAAAAGTTCAAAAGGACAAAGTTCAAAATATAATTTATGGGCCCTTCAAAGATGTCTACTAAATATAAATTCTACTGGAAAAAACCGTATCTAACCAAACAAAGTATATCCACCTTAACTCACAAGCTACGTCCACACTAATGCATTTTCGTTTGAAAACGCATCGTTTTCTCTCCATTTTGGCCTCCCGTCCACACTGAGATGGCGTTTTCAAAACGCTCTCAAAACTCAAAACGCTCTCAGTATGTACATGCTCTAGATAGCTTTTCTTCAAATTCTTTAATTCTCACTCACTTTTGCAACTTTGTACTTTTGTGTTACTCGCAGCAACAACTCCACCTCATTGTTAGTCCATTTAAAAAAAACCCTGTGCTTTTCCTCGACATTTCGCCGCGACGTTTCAAAGAGATGGAAAGTAAATAAACGGCAGACAGAAATGAGGCAGGCCGAATCTTCTTGCTTTTCACGCATGCGCAATACTGGAACATAAGCGCTTTCAGCCGTTTCAATGTGGACGCACAACTCTGTGAATACGCCTGAAAACGCTAGTGTGGATGTGGAGCGTTTTCAGACAAAAATGCCATTTTAAATCTATCCGGGCTAGTGTGGACGTAGCACAAACTGACCTAACCACAAAGACGCTGCAGGGTTACCTTTATAGTGGTTTGGCCATAATATTTACATACAATAGGGGAAACAGAACAAACACCAATAACTTAAACTGACTTATACTTGTAAATGGGAAGTTTTAGAACAAAGTGACTAATGAAGCTTCAATCTGTGTGGAAGCTGGGGGGAAAAGTCATGAAACTTTGTTCTGGTCTCTTTGTGACCAGAACAAAGAGACTTGGAGTTAGAGAAACAGTCTTTTTAGTACGAGCTCCTATGGTCCTTCTCTAATCCTGCACTGGAGAACATGAGGCAAAGGCAAATTCATGGACTATACTAGTCACCAAATTTATATCAGTGGACAGTTTTTGTTTTTTTCCCTTTGATCACTGAAAGTGTTCCTGGTTAGCTATTTTGCCTACCTACCTAATGGATAGCTAACCAGAAATATTGCTACAGTAAAGTGTGATGCAGTCTCTCTAAGAAATTAGTAACTTATTGGTCTGTGATTTCAGAAATGTGATCAGTATATCCTGACAGTAAAAGGTCAGGACCTAAATGGTCAACCAGAGGGGAACACTGGAACTGCCACTGTTACTATAGCTGTTGGTGATGTGAATGACAACCTACCAACTCTGGAAAAAGAGCAGGTAGTTTTCTTTCTTGCTCTCTTTTAAATCAACTGTGTAGTTATTTACAAATATATGCAACATATTGCTGAAATAACCCCTATGATTTTTTTTTATATTCTCCACCTATAGTATGAAGGTAGCATTGAGGAGAACACAGAAGGTGTGGAGGTGATGAGAATCAAAGCACAGGACCTGGACCTGCAAGGCACTGACAACTGGGAAGCTGTATTTGATATTGTCAAGGGCAACGAGGCTGGGTATTTTAGCATTAAAACAGATCCCAACACCAACGAGGGAATCCTAATGCTTGATAAGGTACTGCAGTTTGAAATGAAACATGTTATTATTACCGTATTTCCCGGACTACAGAGCGCACCTGAATATTAGCCGCACAAGCTAAAATCAGGGGAAAATCCTGTTTTGTACATACATTAGCCGCACCTGACTAAAAGCCGCAGGTGTTTCAATGTTGACTTATCATATGTAAGAGAATATGCACAAAGGGAATTGTCAGGAAAGAGATGGCTGTTTGGAGACATCACTTTTATTAATATTTTGAAAAACAAGTTATGGGTACATATTTGCATAACTTTTTAGGTATATGTGCAAGTGCCGGTAATTACAAGTACGAAACATGTACTGTGCTTCATAAACGAGTAACAAATGTAGTACATAACAATAACCTACAGCACACCAGAACAATAGATTCGGCCTACCTTTTAGGCTCAGGTGCAGTGACACGGCTTTAACAAGAAGAAAAGTCAGTATAGCTGGGTTTCATTTGACGTAGACGTGACGTCGACGTAAAGCGCGAAATTTGACTGGAGGGCGGAAGTGAAAAAGATCAGCGCAAAATCACAGACAGACAGTACGCAAAATGCCTTTGTCCTGTTGTGTTTACGGATGCTCCAGTAGGTCGACCCGAGAAACTGATAAACGGTATTTTAGGGTACCAAAAATAGCCCAACGAAGAGGAGAAAAATGGAAAATTCTAACCGAAAAACGTAGGAAAAATGGATTTTAAATTTACGTTTACAGTCGGGAGGAGCAGAGTCTGCCAATGCCCGTGTCTGCAGCGACCACTTCGTCAGAGGTAATGTTATGTTTGCAAACGAACTTATTAGCATTATGTTGTCGTTAAATTCTCGTTTACTTAGTGCTTTTAAGTTAGTAGTCTAATATTGACTTGATTGGGACTATAGGCTGCCCAAGTGCTTTGGATGACGAAGAGTCGGAGGACTGGGCTCCGACGGTCAATCTCGGCTACGAACGAAAACCCAGATCGGAATCAGTTCTCAAACGAGAGAAAAGAATGAAGCTTAAGGCAGAACAGCATCGATGTGCAGAGGCGATTTTGGATATGCAACAGACGGCTGAGAGCCCGGATTTGAGCCTAGTGACAGTGGAGAAAAGCCGCTACCGCTAACTGTTAGCGTGTTTAAGATAAAGCAATATAAGAACAAACACTCACCCTTGCAAACACCAAACTGTATCCATCACGGAGACGTTTTGTTCCAAGGTTATGGACCCACTCGCTGACAAAAAAATTGTACGCCTCCAGACTCTTGAAAGCTTTCATTTGCTGCCTAGTGTAGTAAGAAGTCTGGAGGACCAAGTAGTTGGTGATATCCACAGCCTCGATAGTAGGCAAATCCTTTACTTCTGTGGTGTATTCGGACATTTTCAAAGAATACGGATCACGTCCGATATATTTTTTAACTATCTGTTTATATCTCTCCCGAGAAACGGGGTCTAAAGTTGCACAATAGCTGCTCTCCTGACTCTCCACAGTGTCCTCCATGTTTACTTCCGCCCTCCACTCAAAAATCGCGCTGCCTCCGCACGTCATCAGAACCACGTGACTGCAACCCAAGTATTCACCATCTTTCTCTTCTTCCTGCGCACTAAAACCACCAAAGTCCTCTTCTCCAGTGTCGGATACAAACAGGCTCAGGATGGCTTCGTCATCCACTCTCCGCTTCTCTCCTTCGTTGTCACTTTCAAAACCAAAGAAATCCTCGTTGTCAGTGTCAGAGTCGAACACCCTCAGAAGGGCCGTGGCGGTGTCCTCCTCTCCATCATGCAGCAGTCCAGCCCTTCAAAATCCGTTGGTGATCGTGGATGTTTTCACACTTTTCCACGCTGTCAGAATCCACCGGTGGAGTTGGGCATAACTTGCTTTTCGCAAGTTTATCGCCGCTCATCATCCACGCCTCCCGCTGAACGCGTAGCGCTACTTTGAAGTTTGTTTTTCGCGCTACTTCGTACGGCACTACGTTGCCTGGCGGACGGACATGTGACTAACATACCACTCTTGAACCCCGATCCTTCCGCCAGGCAACGTAGTGCCGTACAACAGCGGAACAAACAAAACAAATCGTCTTACGATATGACAAAAATCACGGACAATCCATAGAAAAGCCGCACCTGACTAAAAGCCGCAGGGTTCAAAGCTTGTGCAAAAAGTAGCGGCTTATAGCCCGACAATTACGGTAATTGTATTATTATTACTTATTCTGTTATTCATATTGTTATTAAATCCTAGTCTTTAATACAGCATAAAAACAATGCAAATAGAAATCTTGATATCTCAGAGCATATGCATTTTAAACACCAAATCTGGTGGAATAGTCCAGTGTCCGTTTGATCAAATTGTCCGGCAAACTGTACTGTCCAGAAAAACAAATACATGTTTTATATTGTGAAATAGTTTAATTTTTTCGGTTAGTTAAGTAGTGCATGCCCATGAGATCATCATCTCTTATCTGACTGTTCTTGGGTCTGCCTAAAATTTTGTCCATATAATTATGAATAGAATTTCTGTATATCTTTGACATTTTCTTTAACCTCATGTACTAATTGGCAGTAAGTTTGTGAATAATTAATGATTAATTGTTTTCATTTAACTCAGGAAGACCATTAATAAATGCAAACATCTGTCATTATTATGATGAATTGTAACAGATAATCTTTGTTTCTGTCTGTCATCTGTGTAGGCTGTGGACTATGAAGATGTAAAAGACATTGAACTTGGACTATCTGTGAGGAACAAGGCTCAGCCATATGGATCTGGGACAAGTGCTGGAATAACTATTGGAGGAGGGGGGGGAGGAGGAGGGGGTGGAGCTGGAGGGGGAGGGGGTGGTGCGGGGGGAGCAGGGTCTGGAGGTAAGGAGGGGTGTGCAAACTGGAAAGACTAGACATAAAGAAAAAAGAAGATTTCTGGAATGGACACCCTTTACCTAATAAATCCTAAATCAAAATCAATGTGAAGAACCAGCCTGAAGGGGCAAAGTTTGATCCCAAAGTTAAAGCCATTCATATCTCAGAGGGAAGCACCTCCTTCAACATTAAAGATGTTATTGCCAGCTACCCTGCAATAGATGTAGACACTAGGAAACCCGCTCAAAATGTCAGGTCAGTGCATATACAAATAAGTGCACATTAAAGCCACTAAAACTAAACTACAGTGTCAATTTCACCTTTCATTCACCGTAATAACAATATAGCTTATTTCTGCTGTAGGTATATTAAGGGATTCGACCCTAACAACTGGCTAACTATTGACCCAGTCACAGCTGAGATCAAACTGAACAAGATGCCTGACAGGGAATCTCAACACTTGGTCAATGGGACATATTTTGCCAAGATACTCTGCGTTTCAGAAGGTATGCTGCTTTACTGTATAAATGCCGACACTTCAAAAATTATTTACGTAAGGGGAGTACCCTTGAAAAGTAGCTTTGGAATTGCAACCCCTGGGAATTTCTCACTTATTAGTCAAGCCAACTTCCTTTACTGTGAAATTAAAAAACATAAATGTAACACAACCGGTGATAGTTTTTACTAAACATAATATTGTCAACAAATTGCCTGATATTATGTAGACGAAAAAATTATTATTTACTGTCAGGGTATTGATGCATGATTAAAAACCTAATGCAACATAACTACAAGTGCATCACATTGCTGGCTAAATACATCTGTACGGTCTGTATAATGCCGACTTGTCATGAATAAAAACAAAATGGCTATTCAGGAGTAAGATTCATGTAAATAAACAAAATCAATATTAGTTTTACTTTTTGTCCAAACATAGTAACAGTAAAGCAAATAGTTCTTGAACTTATCTCTGACAAAATGGACATAATCAAAGGAAAAATGTTAAATTCTTGCTTTTTATTTCTTTTTTTTTTTTAATTTACCAGACACACCTGATAAAACAGCCACTGGCACCATAGCCATCCAAGTGGAGGATTTTAATGACCACTGCCCCATCTTGACAAGTAACATGGAGACTATGTGCACAACAGTGGATGCTGTTATAGTGAACGCTAATGATGAGGATGCATTTCCCAATGGACCTCCTTTTGTGTTTGAGATCCTCCCAGAAGGCACTAAGGGAAAATGGCAAGTGGAGCATCTTAATGGTGAGTAGAAAACATCACCACAATATCATGAGTGTGGTACATTCAGAGACTGAACCACCGACTGGCCAAAGAAGATGAGTGTGTACTTGCTCTCTTCTCTGTGTTAACTTCTTCTTGTCCAAATTTATCTGACTTTTTACAGTTAAGAAATAGACTCCAAGGAAGGATGGCTCAAATGTGATTGGTCACTTTCAAAACAGTACCACAACAAACCTATGTGACGAACTGTTTTCAAAAAAAAATTTAAATAAACAAAATGAACTTTAATTGCAGATACGGTGCTTTATTTAAGTGATTTAGCAAGGGAAAAGCAAATGGCTCAATCAGTTAATAATAATCACATAATTAAATCAATTTAAATTTTAGAAAAAAGTAAAAATCTTAAATAATCAAAGCTAAATTGTTGCTGTATATCTATTGGTTTTATTGAAGTTTTAGTGGAAGAAAGAGAAGACACTCTGGCTATAGAGGATCTTCTGCTCGCTATGACAAAACTACAAAGAAATAAAGGCTAATGGTTACCTGCAAAGAGTTTTATACATCCTCTTCCCTCCACCTTTCCATCTTCACATGGCCAATATTTGCATCCAGTCACTTGATGTGACATCCAAGTATCGTCTCACCTTCTCCCTGTGACCTCTCACATAAAAGTTTTGACCACTTTCTAGCAAAAGCTACTTTATTACAGTTATCACATTAGTTCACTATATTTCACTTCAATTTGCGTGATTCCTTTTTACTTCTGTATATGTATATACATATATACACAGTCCAGATCAAAAGTTTAAGACCACTTGAAAAAATGGCAAAAAATCATATTTTGCATGGTTGGATCTTAACAAGGTAAAATGTAGAGCTTTCAACATGCTACAAGAAGAAATGGGAGTGAGACAAAACATTTTTTTGGTCACACTGTCATGACCTTCTGACGTCAAAGGCAAAAAAAACTTTTCCCAATTTGAACGTGGTTGGGTTGTTGAACTGCACAAGTATGGTCTCTCGCAGCACACCATCACTGCTGAGGTGGGGCACAATAAGACAGTCATTTGGAATTTCTTAAATGATCCTAAGGATTGTGGAACAAAAAAGTCAAGTGGAAGACCCCAACGTTACTGGCATGACAAGCAGATGCCACCTGAGATGTTCTCTACGCGCCACAGTGGAGGGGACGTCATAATGGTCTCGGGTGCTTTTTCCTTTGGTGGAACAATGGCGCTTCAGGAGGTGCAGGGGCGTCAAACGGCCGCTGGCTATGTCCAGATGTTGCAGAGACCATCACTCATGATTGAGAGCCCTCGTCTGTGTGTTAACGACTATGTTTTTCAACAGGACAATGCTGCAGTACACAATGCCTGCAGGACAAGGGACTTCTTCAAGGAGAATAACATCACTCTTTTGGACCATCCTGCATGTTTCCCTGATCTAAATCCAAATAAGAACCTTTGGGGATGGATGGCAAGGGAAGTTTACAAAAATGGACAACAGTTCCAGACAGTAGATGCCCTTTGTGCAGCCGTCTTCACCACTTGGAGAAATCTTCCCACTTACCTCCTGAAAATGTTTGCCCCAACTAATTTTTGAAGTGATCAACAATACGGATCAACAACGGTGGAGCTACTCTGAGTTCATGTTTGGAACTTTGATTGACCCCTCGCTGACAAGACTGGCTACAGATACCGACTACAGAATGAAGCAATTGTCAGCGACCTCATTTACATAGATGTAGCTGTTCACCAAGAGCGAATGAGACATTGATTCACTGACCCACATCACCAGGATGTACAACAGCGACATTGGAATGTCGTTCGGACTGGAGAAATATAGTTGGATGATAAAAAGGAGAGGGAAGGTAGTCAGAACTGAGGGGATCAAACTACCAGAAGGCAACATTGCAGACATTAAGGACAGCTACAAGCACCTTCAAATCTCACAGGCAAATGGGAACCATGAAGAGGCCACTAAGAAAGCTGCAACCACCAAGTACCTGCAAAGAGTCAGGCAAGTCCTGAGGAGTCAACTGAACAGTAAGAACAAGATCCGGGCCATCAACATCTTCGCCCTGCCTGTAATCAAGTACCTTGCTGGGACAATAAGCTGGCCACAGGAGGAGATAGAAGTCACTGACGTCAAGAGCAGGCAGTTCCTGACCATGCACGGAGGGTTTCACCACAAGTCCAGCACCCTGAGACTGTGTGCTATGCGGAAGAAAGGAACCAGGGGACTAGTGAGTGTCAGTACAACATTCCATATTGAGACAACATATGTCCACCAGTACATCAGGAAGATGATCATGATCAACCGCGTGTGAATACCTCAGGCAGCACAAACCCAAGAAGGAGGACTAACCATCATGGAAGGACAGGCCCCTGTACAGTATGTAGCACCGGCAGATATAGGAAGTGGCTGACATTCAGAAATCCTACCAGTGACTGGACAAAACTGGACTGAAAGACAGCACAGAGGCACTAATCATGGCAGCAGAAGAACAAGCTCTGAGCACAAGATCCATAGAGGCTGGGGTCTATCACACCGGGTAAGACCCGACGTGTAGGATGTGTAAAGGTGCCCCTGAGTCCAGCACATAACAGCCGGGTGCAAGATGCTAGCAGGCAGGGCATACATGGAACACTATAACCAAGTGACTAGCACAGTATACAGGAACATCTGTGCCGACTATGGCCTGAAAGTCCTGAGGTCAAAATGGGAGGTCGAGAATGACCGAGCTAAGAAGTCCTGTGGGACTTCCAGATACAGATGGACAAAATGGTGATGGCTAAACAACCAGACATAGTAGTGGCGGGCAATCAGAAGAAGACGGCTGTAGTGATAGACGTAACAAATACCAACTGACAGGAGCATCAGGAACAAGAGACACAAGAAGCTGGAGAAGTGCCAGTGGCTCAGGGAAGAGCTCGGGACGATGTGGAGAGTGAAGGTAACAGTGGTCCCAGTGGTAATTGGAGTGCTCAGTGCAGCGACCCCCAAGCTAGGCGAGTGGCTCCAGCAGATCCCAGGAACAACATCTGAGATCTCTGTCCAGAAGAGCACAGTCCTAGGAACAGCGCAGAACCCTCAAGCTCCCAGGCCTCTGGTAGAGGACCCAAGCTAGGAGGATAAAGACTGCGCAGGGGCGAGCCGGGAATATTTTTTTATATAATACACACTACGGAATTATTTAGCAAAGGAAAATTTGTGTTGACAGCGCTTCAAACCCTTGGCCTTCTCTCAAGGAGCTTCATGATGTAGTCACCTGAAATGGTTTTCACTTCACAGGTGTTCTCTGTCAGGGTTCATTTGTGGATTTCTTGCCTTCTTAATGGGGTTGGGACCATCAGTTATGTTGTGCAGAAGTCAGGTTGGTACACAGCTGACAGCCCTATTTGACAACTGTTAGAATTCATATTATGGCAAGAACCAATCAGCTAAGAAAGAGAAATGACAATCCATCATTACTTTGAAAAGGTTAGTCAGTCTGGAAAATTGCTAAAACTTTGAATGTTCCCAGTGTACAGTCAGCAAAAACCATCAAGCGCTATAGAAAAACTGCTCGAGAAAAGGAAGACAGAGTCACCTCTGCTGCTCAGGATAAATTAATCTGAGTCACCAGCCTCAGAAATTGCAAGTTAACAGCACCTCAGACTGGAGCCCAGGTAAATGCCCCATAGAGTTGCAGCAGAGAGTCAGTCTCTACATCAACTATTCAGAGGAGACTGCATGAATCAGGCCTTTATGGTCAAATAGCTGCTAAGAAACCACCACTCAGGAACAGCAACAAGCAGACACACTGAACCAGTATGGAGTTAGTTGGACCATCATTTATTTTTCAAAAGAAAAATGACTCAAAACACACCTCCAGGCTGTATGAGAGCTATTTGACCAAGAAGGAGATTGATGAAGTGCCACACAAGATGGCCACAGTCACCTGACCTGAACCCAGTTAGATGTTTTGGAATGAAAAGGCACAAGGGCCAACAAGTGTCTCTCTGGGGCACACCTTCAGTACTGTTGGAAAACGGTTTCAGGTGACTTCCTCATGAAGTTCATTGAGAGAATGTAAAGTGTGCAAAGTAAAGGGTAGCTATTTTAAAGAATCAAAAATATAAAACATGTTTTGAGTTGTTTCACTCTTTTTTGTTTACTACATGATTCCATATGTGTTCATTCATGGTTTTGATACCTTCAGTGAGAATCTACAATGTAAATAGTCATGAAAATAAAGACTGCCACCCAGTCCTCCTCCACTACTTCTCCTGAATCCACAGCTTCACCTCTCACATGTTGGAGCTCCAAAAACCCTTCCCTGCCACCACAGCTGTATAAGTACCACACCATGTACTATATAAGGTGCACCTGTGTACCTGGCTACATCATCAGCTACACCCCTACCAACTTTATTAGACATGTTATTAGGCACAGTACAATTGTAGCCTAATATGCTGGCTACTTTGAGATTTGTTTTAGCTAACTAAGCAGCAAACCCCAGATCAAGTACAGTACCTTTTTTGTTAAAGCATATAGTTACGGCTGTATCAGGTGACCCTGAATCCTCCCTTAGTTTTGCTGCATTAGGCTTAGGCTGCTGGGGAATTCCCATGATGCATTGATTTCTTCTTCAGTCACCTTTGTCACTCATTATGTGTTAATAGGCCTCTCTGAATTGACTCATACTTGTTATTAATCTCTTCTCTCTTCCACAGCATGTCTTTTATCCTGTCTTCCTTCTCTCACCCCAATCGGTCGCAGCAGATGGCCCCGCCCCTCCCTGAGCCTGGTTCTGTCTGAGGTTTCTTCCTGTTAAAAGGGAGTTTTTCCTTCCCACTGTCGCCAAAGTGCTTGCTCATAGGGGGTCATATGATTGTTGTTTTTCTCTGTATGTATTACTGTAGGATCTACCTTACAATATAAAGCACTTGAGGCGACTGTTGGATAATTAAAATTTAATTGAATTTTATTAAGGCAGTAGCAACAATCCCACCACAATTTCTACAGAAATTATATAATCTAATTCATGTTCATTTTGTTTCACATATTTTTCTGTTTTCTGACAGACACTGCAGCTATCTTGCGGTCTCGGGAGTCTCTTTGGCCTGGTATTTATGAGGTGGAATTTTTGGTGAAGGATCAGCAGGGGCACATGTGTCAAGATCCACAGAAAGTCAAGGTTGAAGTTTGCACCTGTGAGGATGGAATCATGTGTGGAAAAAAAGGCGCCAAGGGTCAGCCAAGCAAAGAAGCGAAGTTGGGACCTGCAGGCATTGGGCTGTTACTCCTGGGCCTATTACTCTTGTTGTGTAAGTGTTAATTCATCCTAATTGCCATAATGTATTGGTTTTGGTTTTGGATAATTAAGAGAAGAGGGAAACCACCTTAACGTTTTTTAAATAAACAGCTGCTGCTGACAGATGTAAGACTATGATACATTTATTGTTACTTTATTGTGTATATAAATTATAGCTTCTTCCTTGAAGGATTACTGCACCCTCATACCTTACATTTAAGGTTAATTAAAACTTGGTTTTACAGTGATTCCGTTGTTGCTACTCTTCTGCAAATGTGGAGGTGCTGCAACCTTCCCAGACCTCTTTACTGAGATGCCATTTGATACAAAGTCACATCTCATCAACTACCATACTGAACGTCAGGGAGAGAACACGGTGAGAATTGTATTTTCTTCACTGCACTGAAGAATATTGGCTAATGTGGTGATGCCTACATGAAAGTTGTGTCAAAGTGATTTTTAACTTTGTACTAACATGTACATTTTTGGCGCAATTATAGGACGTGCCACTACTGAACTTGCCAACACAACTGGATGGAGATGTCTTAAATGTAGCCATGGCTCAAAAACCTGTAGCAATGGATGCGTTGGGCAGTTTTGATTTCGCACAATCTGTTGGATCCATTAATAGGCTGAACGGGGCTAACTACCAAGGTAGTTACAGAAAAGAAATTTGGGGCATGAACCAACAGGATCCAAGTGGTTTCTACTCTGAGACTGAGACAAGAGAATCGTTGGGAGGTGTAGGACTTTATGATGGGATGGCTCTGCCAGACCACTTTTTGAGGCAATATTACGATCAGGTAAGAAATCTCATGAGTTGGAAAGGTTCAGTAGCTAATGAAAAGCAAAGCAGAGATTTGAATTAATTATAGGGACGTGTTTTGATTAGCCCTTAAGGCTGAAAACGTATTTAGTTGTTCATAAAAATTCCTTGCACATACCAAGAGTTGACATGAAAAATACTATCTGAATAATGGTGTCCTTTTTACTTCAACAGAAAGTCACTGATGGAAATGATAACCTTGGCGTGAAAGATGGTTTGTTGGTGTATGATTATGAGGGCCAAGGGTCCTCTGCTGGCTCAGTAGGCTGCTGTAGCCTTTTGGAGTCAGACAATGACCTTCAGTTTCTTGATGACCTTGGACCAAAGTTTAAGACTCTCGCAGAGGTGTGCAGTGGCAAGACAATTTCTTGTGATGACAAACAAGCGCTACCCATTACCCCTAATGCCTACATCAATACTCAAACCTCAGTATCAAGTTTCGATGAGTGTACAAAAACTGTCCCCTCCACCCAAACTGGAGCCAACCATGCCCAAAGTGGAGCAGAGTATGGTCATGAAGACAACCAAGCATTCTGAAATGGCAAAGGAAAGTACAACTGCAGTGAGGGAAGGGATGAATACAATGACAAGAGGGTTGGCAAATCAAGGCCAGATGGTCCTAATACAGCAACAGCAGCCTGTCTACTACACAACCACTCCTGTGTTGCAGCCAATGCATTACGTAGTCCAACCACAGGTTCAGAACACTATGATCCTGGCTGAAGCACCAACCACCAACCTTCAAGGCCTGATACTGGTTAACAACACGCAATCTGGACCTGCCCAAGGAGTATTTGTTCAGGGAAACACTCTCTTGTCCAGTGGACAAGCCCAGGAGCCCACCATGGTGCTGGTGGATAACAGTGGTGCCCAGCGGAGTCATGCAAACTTGATCCAAGCTACAAACTTGTCTGGCTCTCAGACCATGAAGGTTGTAGAGGGTAAGGTCCCTGCAGGGTCAATGAAAGTGCGGAAGGGGAATCAGGCTTCCTATGTTGAGGGAGGTCCTCTACAACCAGGAGACCTTCCTGGTTCTCAAAAAATCCTAATGGTCAGAGAGAACTTTGTTCAAGATGCAAATGGTCTGCCAAAGAAGGCTGAGGTCTTTGGCTCTGAAAGAATTCTCTACAAGGACAGCCAATCCACTGGCTCTATGACCAGTAAGTTTGGGTCCTCTACTGTTACAGTATCCGCTGGCCCTGTATCCCACAAAGTACAGGAGAAATTCACTTAACTGAGAAAGGCAAAAGTGCAAACTTTTGGCAAAGATATGTTCCAGGTCTATTCTTATGACTTCACTATGTGCATATGAGGTTATGGGTGGGAGCTGTGCTGCTTAATTTTCTTGTATGCTACATGGAAACATGCAAAAGATCTCTGTAATGGTTTAAATGTTTAATAGTACAGATAGTAAATGAAATGTTCATTGCAAATTGTTTAATATAGTATTCAACACCTTACAATAAATACTAGTAAGGTCTTTTCACTTTTCTTTTCACTTTATAAACCACTACTATTTCCTTGTGTCCTGTCTTTTTTCTGGTCTCTTCTCTTTCCCCTCATTATCAACTGGTCTCAGCAAATGACTGCCCCAGTTTGAGCCTGGTTCTCCCAGAAGTTTCTTCCTGTTAAATGGGACGGGATTTTTTTTCCTGTTGTTGAATGCACTTGCTGTAGGGGTCATGACTGCTGGTGTTTCTAGTGTAGGGGCTTTACCTTACAATATCAAGTGCCTTGAGACACTGGTTGTTGTGAATTCGCTCTAAATAAATAAAATTGAATTAATGGCTACAAATATATAACTTTGTTATAACCATTATTTTAACTTGTTTGTTTTCTTTCTAATATGGAAACTTTATGATGCGTGTGTATGTTAACTGTGTTAACTCTGAACGTGAGAGAGTGACTGATGGGACTACTTCCAGCTTAAAGATAGCTGGCTCCTTACTAACACTGTGCAACTAAAGCCTCCAAAGTAGTCCTGCTGTGTATAGGGAAAATCCTATTTTGCTCTCCTTCATACCAGCTTCAACTGGTTTGGCTTTACCTGTAGCTTTTGTTGTCTTGAGTGGGCTGATTTTGCTCTGTTTGCTAGATGTGGAGGCACAGGGGAATTCATAAGATTTATATTCCTAAGATAGGAAGCAATTAGAAGTAAATGTTGGATAACATGGGGACCCTGTTTTGTGTTGCATGTTCACACACTTTCAACTCAGTAATTCATTGACATTTTTCAGTTGTTTGAATGTTGTATTAGGGTTTCATTCATTTCCTTTTGAATGTATAATTTTTAATGGTTAGAAATTGTAAAAACTCAATCCATTTATTACCATATATTTGAACACTCATGTGGTGGCCTAATATCAATGGTAAAGCATGTATTGGGGAAAAACATTTATGCTTAAGATAATAAAATCTTTGGTATGGAGCACTTAAAGGTCTGCAAGTGTTTTATGTTCACTTTTCTCCATGTGTCAGTTCCACGTTTTTCTACCATGAACTCAAATTTGGAATATAGTGAGTTCATTTTTGTTATTTAATTATTTAAATCTATTTTTTTTTAATATTGGTAAATTGACTGGTTCATAGCACTTTTCATAACACTCAAAGAATATCATAGAGTGATGCTACGCTTTCTTTTGGTAAAATAAATTGAAAAGGCTTCATACAAGCACTGATAAATAAACACAATAATAACAGCTCATTTACATGTATTGCCCAGATGCAATCTTTGTCTACACAGGGAATAAACTCTCACCATCATGTAGACACCAGACTGATAATGCAATGCATCAAGACCTTGAATCCAGTTTGTTTGTTTTTTCCCCTGTCTTTGTACAAGGACGTTACAAACCAATAGTATGCTGAGGTTCGAGGAGTTGAATCACAAATTTTCCATTACATTTCCATCCTTTCAATCATTTTTTATCACTTTTATAGTATAATATTTGGATGCAAAATATAGGATTAAGATTGATTTGTTTTCATGAGAGACGTGACCAGTTAAGAAAGCCATTTGGTGCTTTATCAAAATCCATTATTTGTGTAGTAGTTATCACAAAGGAGATTACAGCTGGAATTGCAATATTTACTGTGGAAATGAGGATCAGGTTTGTCATGTATCAGGTACCAGAGTCACTATAAGTCTAGCTGCCATACAGATTCTGCATAAGTAATTTGTTACTGAATTGGTTGTGAAATTCGATTACTGTAGCCACAAGTTATTTTTGATAAAATCAGGACTAGCGAAGGGTAGTTGAAACTCTCAGCAAAGGAGTGCCTTGAGTGACTGATACACGCTGTTTGTGATGTTTGGTGAGTCATTTCAATGTTTATCATGTGTAAAAATGATTAGAAAAGTCACACCAATAATTTAAGTAAAACCAAAAAACAAAACAAAAACTCTTTAAACAGGTGTGTGTGTTCCATTGCTGATACCCCATTGGTGACAAGGAGTCTCACTCTGCACATAACTTAGTTGGAGCTGGACGTGCTCTTGTTGATGAAGGGCACTTTTTAACCCTTTTACTTTTCATTCCAATGAAGCTGTAGGTGGAAAGCGCAGAGCACATCGCACACCCTTGTTGTTTCAGACTTGACACTAAGACAAAAGTAAACAAATACAGAGACAGAGACCAGAAACAAACAAGGAGACAAAACTGACTAAATAAAGGAATGCAGGGAGGACACAGAGAGACTAAACATGAGAAGGAGAACTGACAAAATTAAACAAGGAACTAAGTGTCAGGAGTGTCGTGTGTGGAGGTGTGGAAGAGATGACCCAAAAGCAGGACTCACGGTGCAGAAATGATGAGGATTTATTGGAGCGGGTGAATGAACAGAGCAGGAACGATGGAGTGGCTGGCTGGCTGAAAGACTGGATGAATGGCTGACTAACTCATCTT
>NW_024582610.1:387173-549239 GCF_018398535.1 Haplochromis burtoni | reverse complement strand
TGTGTACTTGCTCTCTTCTCTGTGTTAACTTCTTCTTGTCCAAATTTATCTGACTTTTTACAGTTAAGAAATAGACTCCAAGGAAGGATGGCTCAAATGTGATTGGTCACTTTCAAAACAGTACCACAACAAACCTATGTGACGAACTGTTTTCAAAAAAAAATTTAAATAAACAAAATGAACTTTAATTGCAGATACGGTGCTTTATTTAAGTGATTTAGCAAGGGAAAAGCAAATGGCTCAATCAGTTAATAATAATCACATAATTAAATCAATTTAAATTTTAGAAAAAAGTAAAAATCTTAAATAATCAAAGCTAAATTGTTGCTGTATATCTATTGGTTTTATTGAAGTTTTAGTGGAAGAAAGAGAAGACACTCTGGCTATAGAGGATCTTCTGCTCGCTATGACAAAACTACAAAGAAATAAAGGCTAATGGTTACCTGCAAAGAGTTTTATACATCCTCTTCCCTCCACCTTTCCATCTTCACATGGCCAATATTTGCATCCAGTCACTTGATGTGACATCCAAGTATCGTCTCACCTTCTCCCTGTGACCTCTCACATAAAAGTTTTGACCACTTTCTAGCAAAAGCTACTTTATTACAGTTATCACATTAGTTCACTATATTTCACTTCAATTTGCGTGATTCCTTTTTACTTCTGTATATGTATATACATATATACACAGTCCAGATCAAAAGTTTAAGATACCACTCTTGAACCCCGATACTGTGTGTCTGATCACATGCCCTTCCGCCAGGCAACGTAGTGCTGTACAACAGCGGAACAAACAAAACAAATCGTCTTACGATATGACAAAAATCATGGACAATCCATAGAAAAGCCGCACCTGACTAAAAGCCGCAGGGTTCAAAGCTTGTGCAAAAAGTAGCGGCTTATAGCCCGACAATTACGGTATTATTATTATTATTATTATTACTGTTATTACTATTGTTATTATTAATCCTAGTCTTTAATACAGCATAAAAACAATGCAAATAGAAATCTTGATATCTCAGAGCATATGCATTTTAAACACCAAATCTGGTGGAATAGTCCAGTGTCCGTTTGATCAAATTGTCCGGCAAACTGTACTATCCAGAAAAACAAATACATGTTTTATATTGTGAAATAGTTTAATTTTTTCGGTTAGTTAAGTAGTGCATGCCCATGAGATCATCATCTCTTATCTGACTGTTCTTGGGTCTGCCTAAAATTTTGTCCATATAATTATGAATAGAATTTCTGTATATCTTTGACATTTTCTTTAACCTCATGTACTAATTGGCAGTAAGTTTGTGAATAATTAATGATTAATTGTTTTCATTTAACTCAGGAAGACCATTAATAAATGCAAACATCTGTCATTATTATGATGAATTGTAACAGATAATCTTTGTTTCTGTCTGTCATCTGTGTAGGCTGTGGACTATGAAGATGTAAAAGACATTGAACTTGGACTATCTGTGAGGAACAAGGCTCAGCCATATGGATCTGGGACAAGTGCTGGAATAACTATTGGAGGAGGGGGGGGAGGAGCAGGGGGAGGAGGAGGAGCAGGGGGTGCAACTGGAGCTGCTGGGATTTCTGGTGGGACACCCTTTAAAACCTATCCTATCAAAATCAATGTGAAGAACCAGCCTGAAGGGGCAAAGTTTGATCCCAAAGTTAAAGCCATTCATGTCTCAGAGGGAAGCACCTCCTTCAACATTAAAGATGTTATTGCCAGCTACCCTGCAATAGATGGAGACACTAGGAAACCCGCTCAAAATGTCAGGTCAGTGCATATACAAATAAGTGCACATTAAAGCCACTAAAACTAAACTACAGTGTCAATTTCACCTTTCATTCACCGTAATAACAATATAGCTTATTTCTGCTGTAGGTATATTAAGGGATTCGACCCTAACAACTGGCTAACTATTGACCCAGTCACAGCTGAGATCAAACTGAACAAGATGCCTGACAGGGAATCTCAACACTTGGTCAATGGGACATATTTTGCCAAGATACTCTGCGTTTCAGAAGGTATGCTGCTTTACTGTATAAATGCCGACACTTCAAAAATTATTTACGTAAGGGGAGTACCCTTGAAAAGTAGCTTTGGAATTGCAACCCCTGGGAATTTCTCACTTATTAGTCAAGCCAACTTCCTTTACTGTGAAATTAAAAAACATAAATGTAACACAACCGGTGATAGTTTTTACTAAACATAATATTGTAAACAAATTGCCTGATATTATGTAGACGAAAAAATTATTATTTACTGTCAGGGTATTGATGCATGATTAAAAACCTAATGCAACATAACTACAAGTGCATCACATTGCTGGCTAAATACATCTGTACGGTCTGTATAATGCCGACTTGTCATGAATAAAAACAAAATGGCTATTCAGGAGTAAGATTCATGTAAATAAACAAAATCAATATTAGTTTTACTTTTTGTCCAAACATAGTAACAGTAAAGCAAATAGTTCTTGAACTTATCTCTGACAAAATGGACATAATCAAAGGAAAAATGTTAAATTCTTGCTTTTTATTTCTTTTTTTTTTTTAATTTACCAGACACACCTGATAAAACAGCCACTGGCACCATAGCCATCCAAGTGGAGGATTTTAATGACCACTGCCCCATCTTGACAAGTAACATGGAGACTATGTGCACAACAGTGGATGCTGTTATAGTGAACGCTAATGATGAGGATGCATTTCCCAATGGACCTCCTTTTGTGTTTGAGATCCTCCCAGAAGGCACTAAGGGAAAATGGCAAGTGGAGCATCTTAATGGTGAGTAGAAAACATCACCACAATATCATGAGTGTGGTACATTCAGAGACTGAACCACCGACTGGCCAAAGAAGATGAGTGTGTACTTGCTCTCTTCTCTGTGTTAACTTCTTCTTGTCCAAATTTATCTGACTTTTTACAGTTAAGAAATAGACTCCAAGGAAGGATGGCTCAAATGTGATTGGTCACTTTCAAAACAGTACCACAACAAACCTATGTGACGAACTGTTTTCAAAAAAAAATTTAAATAAACAAAATGAACTTTAATTGCAGATACGGTGCTTTATTTAAGTGATTTAGCAAGGGAAAAGCAAATGGCTCAATCAGTTAATAATAATCACATAATTAAATCAATTTAAATTTTAGAAAAAAGTAAAAATCTTAAATAATCAAAGCTAAATTGTTGCTGTATATCTATTGGTTTTATTGAAGTTTTAGTGGAAGAAAGAGAAGACACTCTGGCTATAGAGGATCTTCTGCTCGCTATGACAAAACTACAAAGAAATAAAGGCTAATGGTTACCTGCAAAGAGTTTTATACATCCTCTTCCCTCCACCTTTCCATCTTCACATGGCCAATATTTGCATCCAGTCACTTGATGTGACATCCAAGTATCGTCTCACCTTCTCCCTGTGACCTCTCACATAAAAGTTTTGACCACTTTCTAGCAAAAGCTACTTTATTACAGTTATCACATTAGTTCACTATATTTCACTTCAATTTGCGTGATTCCTTTTTACTTCTGTATATGTATATACATATATACACAGTCCAGATCAAAAGTTTAAGACCACTTGAAAAAATGGCAAAAAATCATATTTTGCATGGTTGGATCTTAACAAGGTAAAATGTAGAGCTTTCAACATGCTACAAGAAGAAATGGGAGTGAGACAAAACATTTTTTTGGTCACACTGTCATGACCTTCTGACGTCAAAGGCAAAAAAAACTTTTCCCAATTTGAACGTGGTTGGGTTGTTGAACTGCACAAGTATGGTCTCTCGCAGCACACCATCACTGCTGAGGTGGGGCACAATAAGACAGTCATTTGGAATTTCTTAAATGATCCTAAGGATTGTGGAACAAAAAAGTCAAGTGGAAGACCCCAACGTTACTGGCATGACAAGCAGATGCCACCTGAGATGTTCTCTACGCGCCACAGTGGAGGGGACGTCATAATGGTCTCGGGTGCTTTTTCCTTTGGTGGAACAATGGCGCTTCAGGAGGTGCAGGGGCGTCAAACGGCCGCTGGCTATGTCCAGATGTTGCAGAGACCATCACTCATGATTGAGAGCCCTCGTCTGTGTGTTAACGACTATGTTTTTCAACAGGACAATGCTGCAGTACGCAATGCCCGCAGGACAAGGGACTTCTTCAAGGAGAATAACATCACTCTTTTGGACCATCCTGCATGTTCCCCTAATCTAAATCCAATTACAAATTTGGGGGGATGGATGGCAAAGGAATTTTTAAAAAAATGGACAACAGTTCCAGACAGTAGATGCCCTTTGTGCAGCCGTCTTCACCACTTGGAGAAATCTTCCCACTTACCTCCTGAAAATGTTTGCCCCAACTAATTTTTGAAGTGATCAACAATACGGATCAACAACGGTGGAGCTACTCTGAGTTCATGTTTGGAACTTTGATTGACCCCTCGCTGACAAGACTGGCTACAGATACCAACTACAGAATGAAGCAATTGTCAGCGACCTCATTTACATAGATGTAGCTGTTCACCAAGAGCGAATGAGACATTGATTCACTGACCCACATCACCAGGATGTACAACAGCGACATTGGAATGTCGTTCGGACTGGAGAAATATAGTTGGATGATAAAAAGGAGAGGGAAGGTAGTCAGAACTGAGGGGATCAAACTACCAGAAGGCAACATTGCAGACATTAAGGACAGCTACAAGCACCTTCAAATCTCACAGGCAAATGGGAACCATGAAGAGGCCACTAAGAAAGCTGCAACCACCAAGTACCTGCAAAGAGTCAGGCAAGTCCTGAGGAGTCAACTGAACAGTAAGAACAAGATCCGGGCCATCAACATCTTCGCCCTGCCTGTAATCAAGTACCTTGCTGGGACAATAAGCTGGCCACAGGAGGAGATAGAAGTCACTGACGTCAAGAGCAGGCAGTTCCTGACCATGCACGGAGGGTTTCACCACAAGTCCAGCACCCTGAGACTGTGTGCTATGCGGAAGAAAGGAACCAGGGGACTAGTGAGTGTCAGTACAACATTCCATATTGAGACAACATATGTCCACCAGTACATCAGGAAGATGATCATGATCAACCGCGTGTGAATACCTCAGGCAGCACAAACCCAAGAAGGAGGACTAACCATCATGGAAGGACAGGCCCCTGTACAGTATGTAGCACCGGCAGATATAGGAAGTGGCTGACATTCAGAAATCCTACCAGTGACTGGACAAAACTGGACTGAAAGACAGCACAGAGGCACTAATCATGGCAGCAGAAGAACAAGCTCTGAGCACAAGATCCATAGAGGCTGGGGTCTATCACACCGGGTAAGACCCGACGTGTAGGATGTGTAAAGGTGCCCCTGAGTCCAGCACATAACAGCCGGGTGCAAGATGCTAGCAGGCAGGGCATACATGGAACACTATAACCAAGTGACTAGCACAGTATACAGGAACATCTGTGCCGACTATGGCCTGAAAGTCCTGAGGTCAAAATGGGAGGTCGAGAATGACCGAGCTAAGAAGTCCTGTGGGACTTCCAGATACAGATGGACAAAATGGTGATGGCTAAACAACCAGACATAGTAGTGGCGGGCAATCAGAAGAAGACGGCTGTAGTGATAGACGTAACAAATACCAACTGACAGGAGCATCAGGAACAAGAGACACAAGAAGCTGGAGAAGTGCCAGTGGCTCAGGGAAGAGCTCGGGACGATGTGGAGAGTGAAGGTAACAGTGGTCCCAGTGGTAATTGGAGTGCTCAGTGCAGCGACCCCCAAGCTAGGCGAGTGGCTCCAGCAGATCCCAGGAACAACATCTGAGATCTCTGTCCAGAAGAGCACAGTCCTAGGAACAGCGCAGAACCCTCAAGCTCCCAGGCCTCTGGTAGAGGACCCAAGCTAGGAGGATAAAGACTGCCTGCAGGGGCGAGCCGGGAATATTTTTTTATATAATACACACTACGGAATTATTTAGCAAAGGAAAAATTGTTAAAAAAAACAACAACACAGCTCTCAGTGAGCTTCATGATGTAGTCACCTGAAATGGTTTTTACTTCACAGGTGTATCTTGTCAGGGTTTATTTGTGGAGTTTCTTTCCTTCTTGATGGGGTTGGGACCATCAGTTATGTTGTGCAGAAATCAGGTTTGTACACAGCTGACAGCCCTATTTGACAACTGTTAGAATCCCTATTATGGCAAGAACCAACCAGCTAAGAAAAGAAAAATGACAATCCATCATTACTTATGGACTAAAGGTTAGTCAGTCTGGAAAATTGCTAAAACTTTGAATGTATCCCAGTGTATCCCAAGTGCAGTGGCAAAAACCATCAAGCGCTATGAAAAAAACTGTCTCACATGAGAAAAGGAAGCCCAAGAGTCACCTCTGCTGCTCAGGATAAATTAATCTGAGTCACCAGCCTCAGAAATTGCAAGTTAACAGCACCTCAGACTGGAGCCCAGGTAAATGCCCCATAGAGTTCCAGCAGAGAGTCAGTCTCTACATCAACTATTCAGAGGAGACTGCATGAATCAGGCCTTTATGGTCAAATAGCTGCTAAGAAACCACCACTCAGGAACAGCAACAAGCAGACACACTGAACCAGTATGGAGTTAGTTGGACCATCATTTATTTTTCAAAAGAAAAATGACTCAAAACACACCTCCAGGCTGTATGAGAGCTATTTGACCAAGAAGGAGATTGATGAAGTGCCACACAAGATGGCCACAGTCACCTGACCTGAACCCAGTTAGATGTTTTGGAATGAAAAGGCACAAGGGCCAACAAGTGTCTCTCTGGGGCACACCTTCAGTACTGTTGGAAAACGGTTTCAGGTGACTTCCTCATGAAGTTCATTGAGAGAATGTAAAGTGTGCAAAGTAAAGGGTAGCTATTTTAAAGAATCAAAAATATAAAACATGTTTTGAGTTGTTTCACTCTTTTTTGTTTACTACATGATTCCATATGTGTTCATTCATGGTTTTGATACCTTCAGTGAGAATCTACAATGTAAATAGTCATGAAAATAAAGACTGCCACCCAGTCCTCCTCCACTACTTCTCCTGAATCCACAGCTTCACCTCTCACATGTTGGAGCTCCAAAAACCCTTCCCTGCCACCACAGCTGTATAAGTACCACACCATGTACTATATAAGGTGCACCTGTGTACCTGGCTACATCATCAGCTACACCCCTACCAACTTTATTAGACATGTTATTAGGCACAGTACAATTGTAGCCTAATATGCTGGCTACTTTGAGATTTGTTTTAGCTAACTAAGCAGCAAACCCCAGATCAAGTACAGTACCTTTTTTGTTAAAGCATATAGTTACGGCTGTATCAGGTGACCCTGAATCCTCCCTTAGTTTTGCTGCATTAGGCTTAGGCTGCTGGGGAATTCCCATGATGCATTGATTTCTTCTTCAGTCACCTTTGTCACTCATTATGTGTTAATAGGCCTCTCTGAATTGACTCATACTTGTTATTAATCTCTTTCTTTCTTTCACAGCATGTCTTTTTTTCTGTCTTCTTACCCTCACCCCAATTAGTGACAGTAGATGGTCACCGCTCCCTGAGCCTGGTTCCGCTGGAGGTTTCTTCCTGTTAAAAGGGAGTTTTTCCTTCCCACTCATGACAAAGCGCTTGCTCAGAGGGTCATATGATTGTTGGCATTTTCTCTGTTGTATTATTGTAGGATCTATCTTACAATATAAAGCAACTTGAGGCGACTGTTGGATAATTAAAATTGAATTGAATTTTATTAAGGCAGTAGCAACAATCCCACCACAATTTCTACAGAAATTATATAATCTAATTCATGTTCATTTTGTTTCACATATTTTTCTGTTTTCTGACAGACACTGCAGCTATCTTGCGGTCTCGGGAGTCTCTTTGGCCTGGTATTTATGAGGTGGAATTTTTGGTGAAGGATCAGCAGGGGCACATGTGTCAAGATCCACAGAAAGTCAAGGTTGAAGTTTGCACCTGTGAGGATGGAATCATGTGTGGAAAAAAAGGCGCCAAGGGTCAGCCAAGCAAACAAGCGAAGTTGGGACCTGCAGGCATTGGGCTGTTACTCCTGGGCCTATTACTCTTGTTGTGTAAGTGTTAATTCATCCTAATTGCCATAATGTATTGGTTTTGGTTTTGGATAATTAAGAGAAGAGGGAAACCACCTTAAAGTTTTTTAAATAAACAGCTGCTGCTGACAGATGTAAGACTATGATACATTTATTGTTACTTTATTGTGTATATAAATTATAGCTTCTTCCTTGAAGGATTACTGCACCCTCATACCTTACATTTAAGGTTAATTAAAACTTGGTTTTACAGTGATTCCGTTGTTGCTACTCTTCTGCAAATGTGGAGGTGCTGCAACCTTCCCAGACCTCTTTACTGAGATGCCATTTGATACAAAGTCACATCTCATCAACTACCATACTGAACGTCAGGGAGAGAACACGGTGAGAATTGTATTTTCTTCACTGCACTGAAGAATATTGGCTAATGTGGTGATGCCTACATGAAAGTTGTGTCAAAGTGATTTTTAACTTTGTACTAACATGTACATTTTTGGCGCAATTATAGGACGTGCCACTACTGAACTTGCCAACACAACTGGATGGAGATGTCTTAAATGTAGCCATGGCTCAAAAACCTGTAGCAATGGATGCGTTGGGCAGTTTTGATTTCGCACAATCTGTTGGATCCATTAATAGACTGAACGGGGCTAACTACCAAGGTAGTTACAGAAAAGAAATTTGGGGCATGAACCAACAGGATCCAAGTGGTTTCTACTCTGAGACTGAGACAAGAGAATCGTTGGGAGGTGTAGGACTTTATGATGGGATGGCTCTGCCAGACCACTTTTTGAGGCAATATTACGATCAGGTAAGAAATCTCATGAGTTGGAAAGGTTCAGTAGCTAATGAAAAGCAAAGCAGAGATTTGAATTAATTACAGGGACGTGTTTTGATTAGCCCTTAAGGCTGAAAACGTATTTAGTTGTTCATAAAAATTCCTTGCACATACCAAGAGTTGACATGAAAAATACTATCTGAATAATGGTGTCCTTTTTACTTCAACAGAAAGTCACTGATGGAAATGATAACCTTGGCGTGAAAGATGGTTTGTTGGTGTATGATTATGAGGGCCAAGGGTCCTCTGCTGGCTCAGTAGGCTGCTGTAGCCTTTTGGAGTCAGACAATGATCTTCAGTTTCTTGATAACCTTGGACCAAAATTCAAGACTCTCGCGGAGGTGTGCAGAGGCGAGAAAATTTCTTATGATGACAAACAAGTGCCACCTCCTGTGTCTAATGTCTATAACAATCCTCCAACCTCAGTTTCAAGTTCAGTGAGTGTACAAAAACTGTCCCCTCCACCCAAACTGGAGCCAACCATGCCCAAAGTGGAGCAGAGTATGGTCATGAAGACAACCAAGCATTCTGAAATGGCAAAGGAAAGTACAACTGCAGTGAGGGAAGGGATGAATACAATGACAAGAGGGTTAGCAAATCAAGGCCAGATGGTCCTAATACAGCAACAGCAGCCTGTCTACTACACAACCACTCCTGTGTTGCAGCCAATGCATTACGTAGTCCAACCACAAGTTCAGAACACTATGATCCTGGCTGAAGCACCAACCACCAACCTTCAAGGCCTGATACTGGTTAACAACACGCAATCTGGACCTGCCCAAGGAGTATTTGTTCAGGGAAACACTCTCTTGTCCAGTGGACAAGCCCAGGAGCCCACCATGGTGCTGGTGGATAACAGTGGTGCCCAGCGGAGTCATGCAAACTTGATCCAAGCTACAAACTTGTCTGGCTCTCAGACCATGAAGGTTGTAGAGGGTAAGGTCCCTGCAGGGTCAATGAAAGTGCGAAAGGGGAATCAGGCTTCCTATGTTGAGGGAGGTCCTCTACAACCAGGAGACCTTCCTGGATCTCAAAAAATCCTAATGGTCAGAGAGAACTTTGTTCAAGATGCAAATGGTCTGCCAAAGAAGGCTGAGGTCTTTGGCTCTGAAAGAATTCTCTACAAGGACAGCCAATCCACTGGCTCTATGACCAGTAAGTTTGGGTCCTCTACTGTTACAGTATCCGCTGGCCCTGTATCCCACAAAGTACAGGAGAAATTCACTTAACTGAGAAAGGCAAAAGTGCAAACTTTTGGCAAAGATATGTTCCAGGTCTATTCTTATGACTTCACTATGTGCATATGAGGTTATGGGTGGGAGCTGTGCTGCTTAATTTTCTTGTATGCTACATGGAAACATGCAAAAGATCTCTGTAATGGTTTAAATGTTTAATAGTACAGATAGTAAATGAAATGTTCATTGCAAATTGTTTAATATAGTATTCAACACATTACAATAAATACTAGTAAGGTCTTTTCACTTTTCTTTTCACTTTATAAACCACTACTATTTCCTTGTGTCCTGTCTTTTTTCTGGTCTCTTCTCTTTCCCCTCATTACCAACTGGTCTCAGCAAATGACTGCCCCAGTTTGAGCCTGGTTCTCCCAGAAGTTTCTTCCTGTTAAATGGGACGGGATTTTTTTTCCTGTTGTTGAATGCACTTGCTGTAGGGGTCATGACTGCTGGTGTTTCTAGTGTAGGGGCTTTACCTTACAATATCAAGTGCCTTGAGACACTGGTTGTTGTGAATTCGCTCTAAATAAATAAAATTGAATTAATGGCTACAAATATATAACTTTGTTATAACCATTATTTTAACTTGTTTGTTTTCTTTCTAATATGGAAACTTTATGATGCGTGTGTATGTTAACTGGACTATCTGAACGTGAGAGAGTGACTGATGGGACTACTTCCAGCTTAAAGATAGCTGGCTCCTTACTAACACTGTGCAACTAAAGCCTCCAAAGTAGTCCTGCTGTTATAGGGAAAATCCTATTTTGCTCTCCTTCATACCAGCTTCAACTGGTTTGGCTTTACCTGTAGCTTTTGTTGTCTT
Organism: Haplochromis burtoni; assembly: GCF_018398535.1. NCBI lineage: Eukaryota > Metazoa > Chordata > Actinopteri > Cichliformes > Cichlidae > Haplochromis > Haplochromis burtoni. The sequence continues at coordinate 538,263 of NW_024582610.1, read as the reverse complement.
GAGTGGGCTGATTTTGCTCTGTTTGCTAGATGTGGAGGCACAGGGGAATTCATAAGATTTATATTCCTAAGATAGGAAGCAATTAGAAGTAAATGTTGGATAACATGGGGACCCTGTTTTGTGTTGCATGTTCACACACTTTCAACTCAGTAATTCATTGACATTTTTCAGTTGTTTGAATGTTGTATTAGGGTTTCATTCATTTCCTTTTGAATGTATAATTTTTAATGGTTAGAAATTGTAAAAACTCAATCCATTTATTACCATATATTTGAACACTCATGTGGTGGCCTAATATCAATGGTAAAGCATGTATTGGGGAAAAACATTTATGCTTAAGATAATAAAATCTTTGGTATGGAGCACTTAAAGGTCTGCAAGTGTTTTATGTTCACTTTTCTCCGTGTGTCAGTTCCACGTTTTTCTACCATGAACTCAAATTTGGAATATAGTGAGTTCATTTTTGTTATTTAATTATTTAAAATCTATTTTTTTTAAATATTGGTAAATTGACTGGTTCATAGCACTTTTCATAACACTCAAAGAATATCATAGAGTGATGCTACGCTTTCTTTTGGTAAAATAAATTGAAAAGGCTTCATACAAGCACTGATAAATAAACACAATAATAACAGCTCATTTACATGTATTGCCCAGATGCAATCTTTGTCTACACAGGGAATAAACTCTCAACATCATGTAGACACCAGACTGATAATGCAATGCATCAAGACCTTGAATCCAGTTTGTTTGTTTTTTCCCCTGTCTTTGTACAAGGACGTTACAAACCAATAGTATGCTGAGGTTCGAGGAGTTGAATCACAAATTTTCCATTACATTTCCATCCTTTCAATCATTTTTTATCACTTTTATAGTATAATATTTGGATGCAAAATATAGGATTAAGATTGATTTGTTCATTCATGAGAGACGTGACCAGTTAAGAAAGCCATTTGGTGCTTTATCAAAATCCATCATTTGTGTAGTAGTTATCACAAAGGAGATTACAGCTGGAATTGCAATATTTACTGTGGAAATGAGGATCAGGTTTGTCATGTATCAGGTACCAGAGTCACTATAACTCTAGCTGCCATACAGATTCTGCATAAGTAATTTGTTACTGAATTGGTTGTGAAATTCGATTACTGTAGCCACAAGTTATTTTTGATAAAATCAGGACTAGCGAAGGGTAGTTGAAACTCTCAGCAAAGGAGTGCCTTGAGTGACTGATACACGCTGTTTGTGATGTTTGGTGAGTCATTTCAATGTTTATCATGTGTAAAAATGATTAGAAAAGTCACACCAATAATTTAAGTAAAAACAAAAAACAAAACAAAAACTCTTTAAACAGGTGTGTGTGTTCCATTGCTGATACCCCATTGGTGACAAGGAGTCTCACTCTGCACATAACTTAGTTGGAGCTGGACGTGCTCTTGTTGATGAAGGGCACTTTTTAACCCTTTTACTTTTCATTCCAATGAAGCTGTAGGTGGAAAGCGCAGAGCACATCGCACACCCTTGTTGTTTCAGACTTGACACTAAGACAAAAGTAAACAAATACAGAGACAGAGACCAGAAACAAACAAGGAGACAAAACTGACTAAATAAAGGAATGCAGGGAGGACACAGAGAGACTAAACATGAGAAGGAGAACTGACAAAATTAAACAAGGAACTAAGTGTCAGGAGTGTCGTGTGTGGAGGTGTGGAAGAGATGACCCAAAAGCAGGACTCACGGTGCAGAAATGATGAGGATTTATTGGAGCGGGTGAATGAACAGAGCAGGAACGATGGAGTGGCTGGCTGGCTGAAAGACTGGATGAATGGCTGACTAACTGAACATACAGAGGGAGAGACGACATTAACATCAACGACACGACAGTGAACGAGTAGAAACAGAGGGCTTAAATACACAGACTGATGAGGATGCTAATGAGAGACCGGTGAGTACACAGCTGAACATAATCTGGCTAATGACACAAGACGAGCTGACACAGGAAAAGCAGGAAGTGAGCACATGGAAGTGGAAAAATAAACTGAACATGAACAAAACTGAAAACACTGGGTCACCGACCCAGGAACCCTGACACTAAGAACTAGAAATGATTATCTATAGTCTGATTTCTCAGACTTTTTAGACTTTTTTTAGTGCTCAGCACAGATAAAAGAATTATTGCACGTGATTTTAACATCCATGTACATAGATATAGAGGCGAGCCTCTGAAACCTTATCACATGGTTGATTATGTCTGGTTATGTGTCTGCATACTTATCTTCAGTGTGTGGCTTTTATTCAAACTGTGAAGCACTTTGTATCCCAGTGATTTGAAAAGTGCTATACAAATAAATGTACCATTAATATAAGTATTTTATTTTTTGAAACATGTCAACAATCACCAAGCAATGCTTTTTACCTGCACATGGTATTAGTTCAATGAAATACATTTGTGGTTCATCAAGTAACTTTTCTTTGATGGATGTGCTACCCGTAGAGTTTTAATACTTGTGCCCATATTGTTAGTTTCACAAACCTTACTAGCTTTGGGAAACTTTTGAGAGTAAATTTGGAATCCTGACCTCTTTTCCTCCATGGAGCCGCACTTGTATTTAAGACAGTATTTAAGACCAGCACTGACTACCACTCTTCGCCAGATCGTCTGCTACCCAGCATCAGTTCTCGGCTCACTCATGTTTTGGAGTAGCTTTTGTATTGTTACTTACTTTGTTCTATGTCATCTCCAGTCAGTCCCACAGATCCCCCTCACCTGGTCGCTAGTCTTCTCTCAAATACCTACACCACATCAGCTCCAGCACAGACTCCATTTTCACTCTCACCTGCCTGCCTCTCTGCCAACTCACCTGGACTTCTGGAATCGGATCACCTCCAACTCACCCGGACCTGCTCAGTCTTGCCTTTCCCTCTTCACACACCTCCACCTGCAAACAAGTAAGCTGCAAGAAAAACTCACTGGAACAATTTCAGCAAAACGTCAGCTTGGTATCGCTGTGACTCTCCTTTCCTCTGTTGCAAAGTTTCTGATTTCCGGCTTGTCATTCTCATTGCCACGTCAGCGCCATGTACTGACTCCTGGAGCCCTGTAACATAATCATGTTCATGATGTCCAAGTTTATAAAATTATCTCTTGACATTTCCCTCAAGTTCATGTAACCTGTGTTTCGTGGCCATAGATCATAGCTCACACTCATGTGTATAGCTTGCTCCTGGTCACATTGTTTTAGTGCTCAGGTTCCACACCGATTGTTGCCTGCACTGTTGTATATAGCTCTTTCACTCATGCCCCTGTAAACGCTCCCTGCACCTTTCACTCATGTTCAATTGTTTAATGTCAAGTTTCACGTCATTGTAAATAAAAATTATTCACATCACTTTCACTCAGCCTGTCAACCACAACGGCCGTGACACAGTATTCACTCCCTGTCAGTTCAGCCTCATAGAAGATCACCATTGTGAGATAAGACGACAGATAAGATAACTCTTTATTGTCATACCTAATACAATAGCACAACGAAATTGGAAACTGTCTGCACTAAGCACAACTAAACACAGCACAGTAACGTTAAAGCGGATTTTTTTTAAGTGCAAGAAAGGTATGAGCAAAAAAGAAAGGAATTACTTAATAAAATAAATAAATAAGAAAAAAAAAGTCCAGGGAGGTAGGCAATCAGGTCAGCTGTTACCATTACTTAGGGCTATTGCCCTGTTGTAAAAGCTGTCCTTGAGTCTGTTTGTCTGCAACCTCAGCAACCTGAATCTCCTGCCAAACGGTAGCAGTTTAAACACCTGGTGTCCTGGGTGTGTACAGTCCCGTAGGATGGTGCGTTCCCTCCTGAGACAGCGAGTGCTGTACAGGTCCTTCAGGGAGGGAAGAGGATGTCCAATGATTTTTTAGGCCATATTAATGACCCTCTGAAGTGTCTTTTTGTGTGCCGTGATGCAGCTGGAGAACCACACAGAGATGCAGTCAGCACACTTTCAATGGAGCAACAGTAGAAGACAATCAGCAGCTCCTTCTGCAGGTCCATTTTTCTGAGGATCCTCAGAAAATTGAGGTGCTGTTGGGCCTTCTTTGCAACTGCTGAGTTGTTTGAGCTCCACTGGAGGTCTGTGTCTATGTGCACACCCAGGAACTTGAAGCTGGACACCCTTTCCTCGCACTCCCTGTTGATATTCATGGGCTGCAGCACGGACTTCTTCCTTTTGAAGTCGACTAACAGCTCTTTTGTCTTGGTGGTCTTGAGGTCCAAGTTGTTGTCCGCACACCAATCTGGTAGCCTATGAAGCTCAGCTCTGTATGCTGTCTGGTCTCCCCCAGAGATACAGTGGTATCATCTGCCAACTTAATGACTGCATTGTCTGTGTGGGTACTGACAGAGTCAGTTGTGTACAGAGTGTATAGTAGAGGACTTAGTACACAGATTTGTGGAGAGCCAGTGTTAAGGCTGAGGGCTGAGGAAAGATGAAGACCCACTCGAACTCTTTGTACACGGTCAGAGAGAAAGTATCTGATCCAGCAGCCGGTGGTAGAAGGAAGTCCGATATCCAGCAGTTTTACTATTAGTCTGTCTGGGAGTATTGTACTAAAAGCAGAGGTAAAGTCAACAGAGAGCAGCCTGGCGTAACACCCCTGTTGTTCCTGGTAGGAGATGGTGGTGTGGAGCGTTGTAGCAATGGCGTCTTCAGTTGATCTGTTAGCTTTGTATGCGAACTGGAGCAGGTCGAGTGCGGATGGCAGGCAGGACATGATGTGGCATCAGACCAGTTTCTCAAAACACTTCAGTATAACAGGTGTGTGAGAGCAACTGGTTGGTAGTCGTTGACAAGTCGTTGGCTGACAAGTCATGAGGGAGAATGCTGAAGGTCTGTGGTTTCTATTTAGACATTCATACGCATGCATCTCAACTACCCCAAGCTCATGAAGAACACTGTGGCACCATATGCAGTGTTCAGTTCACAGTTAAAAAAATGTGTTGGGCCTCGTCCCAGAGTGAGGCTATGTGATTCCTTATTGCTTGATGTAGGCACTCCGTTTGTAACTTTTCCTCACCCATTAGTCCTTCTCCATACACCTGTAGCTCCATTTGAAGTTTGGTAGATTTTTTTTTTTTGTGTATCTTCTTGTATCTTCTAGTTGGGGCTCTGCTCATGACAGATCTTAAATTGTGAGAGGACATCGGTCTTTGTTACAGCCTTGGTCTTGATAGTTGTTTGTTCTATATAGCATAAATCACAAAGAAATGAAGAGTCTCTCTTTTGTTTTTTGTAAAATTGTCAACACAATATGTCAAATTGGATTCATGTTAGTGAAAACAGTTCCAGTAAACAACAGTAGTGAGTTTCATATGCAAGAGGGTTAGGGCTACTGGGGAACAAAAGCGGGGACAGCACTATACCCTCCTTTTAACACTACACTGGAGGACAAGAAATGGTTACGGGAGCACTGACAGCAGAAGGGTCTTCTTCAAACTGGAGATGGCCAGAAAGCTGCAGAAGAAATGTGAGCCAACATCAGACCCCTAAACTGTTTTGACCAAACGCCTTAGTGTCCTGTTTAGGACACATAATAAAAAACATTTACTGTCTGGGTGTGGTGCCCTCTGTAAAATTGTCAACAATGTGATGTTTTCATGGATGCAGTAAATAAAAATAGACATACTAGCGCAGAACCAAAAAGAGATATTAAGAATTTGTATTTTGAACTTCTATAAAATATAATAAAAAAATTAAATTAGAGAAAAATTATGCATCTGTGTCCAGTTTTAGCTGCAAATATTTCAGTTTCTTTTATCACTTTGTGGACTGGTGCCAGCTGAACTACCTCCAGATCAATGCCAGTAAAACCAAGGAACTGGTGGTAGACTTCCGCAGGCACAAGCATTCCCCACTTCAACCACTGAACATCCAAGGTATGGACATTGAGGCTGTGGACAGCTACAGGTACCTTGGTGTTCATCTGAACAACAGACTGGACTGGACTCATAACTCAGACGCCCTCTACAGGAAAGGGCAGAGCAGGCTGTACCTGCTGCGGAGACTCAGGTCGTTTGGAGTGGAGGGCCCACTCCTGAAGACCTTCTATGACTCTGTTGTGGCTTCTGCTATCTTTTATGGTGTGGTCTGCTGGGGCGGCAGCATCTCTGCTGGGGACAGGAAGAGACTGAACAGGGTGATCCGAAGGGCCAGCTCTGTTCTAGGATGCCCTCTGGACCCAGTGGAGGTGGTGAGTGACAGGAGAACGGCGGCTAAGCTGTCATCCCTGTTGGACAACATCTCCCACCCCATGCAGCAGACTGTGACAGCACTGAGCAGCTCCTTCAGTGGGAGACTGCGGCACCCACGGTGTGGGACGGAGAGATTTCGCAGGTCTTTCCTCCCCACTGCTGTCAGACTCCATAATAAAAACTTTAACTGATCAAACACACACATCCATACATATGCAATAATACTAAGTGCAATAATCCTTTCTGTCATCGTTGTATTTTTACTCAGTTGTATATAGCATTTGTATTTGTATTCTATTTTTATCTTATTGTATATTTATTTTATTTTATTCTACTGTATATAGTATTTTATTTTATTCTATTCTGTACAGTTGTGTACTGTATTTATTCTTATTGTATTCTAATTTTTGCCTCATAACTTTTGCACTGTCCACTTCCTGCTGTGACAAAACAAATTTCCCACGTGTGGGACTAATAAAGGTTATCTTATCTTATCTTATCTTATCATTCCCACTTTTACATGATACAGTTGTGAGAACTCTTTGTCCCTCCTTCCAGGCCACCTGCAGACTTCCAGTCTGATACAGGACATACGCACACACATGCAACCATCTACACTGACAACAGACACACACGCACAGCTCCAAACGCCTTCAACTGCTTATCTCCTGCCAGGGTCAGAGGGTAAATCTGCGTGTCTCGCGCTGGACTCTGGCTGCAGGACCGGATGTTGCCGTCTGCCCTCGGCCCACTCACTCAAATAACCACAAGGTAAAGAATGCATTGTAAGTGAGAATGTAAAAACCACACAATCAGAATCCACACATGAGCTCATTAACATGGAGGAATGCCATTTATTTTTCATTTTAAAAATTTCTTTAAAGATAAATATTTAATAATTATGTGAACAGTGTCACACTTGCCAACACTGTTCTGTTACATGAGTGCTGGGATGCTACAAATAAATGTAAAAGTAACAAAAGCTTGATGTGTGCTCCTTATAATTTTAGGAATCATATTTTGGAATCATATGATGAAGCAACCTTGTATGGGACAGCTCACACAGCATAAGTATGACAATGAGAAGAGTTTGAAATAATACTGAAAATTAGGCCGGAGGATTAGGTGTTGCAATTAAGCCCGACAGTTTTGTCAAGAGAGCTGAAAAAAAAAAAGCTTGGAGATGCAACAGTAGCTTAAGTACTAAGAGATGCAAGTCTGCTGATCGCAGTTAAAACGGAAGAGCAGAAAAAGTGTTAAATGCTGAGAGTTTCTGCAAAAAGTGTACGAGAGAGAGGGGAAATAGTGCTCAAGTTTAAACTGGTGCAGGGACTAATCACAGGTGTCCCAGTAGATCTAGAAAGAAATCAGACAAAGTATTTCTGGCAGCGAGGTCAGGAGGATTAAAAGACTGTTGAGAACAGTCAAGAGGGGAAGAGTTGACAGTGTGTCTGTAATGCTAGAATTTTAAGAACCAGTTCTTCTAGATAGAGTTAAGATAGGGTGCATGCGCTTTCCAGTAAGGCCGTATATGCCTGCTCCTCTCGGGTGCTATAAATGCCGGTGGTATGTAGAGTACTCGAGTAGTGAGTAGTGAGACTAATTTGTTTGGGACTTATTGATTTATATATATATATTTAATATATATATAATTTTTTTTATTTACGTTTAAGTCCACACTCCACACCAGGTGGTGGCGGTAATGCGCCATTTTGCTGTTTGACAACAGTCAATAAATAAAAAATAAAAGAAGAAAAAGACACCAAAGAAGAAATAAATCTGATCGTTTTCCGGATACATATGTCTATTATTTGTCGGGGGTTTGAAGTGGAAACCTTTGGTCAGTATGCTGCTGGTTTTGTCTGAGGAACACAAAGAACATCTGTCGTTCCTGCCGCAGGTTGACGCCGCAGGTTAGTAACTAGCGTGAGGGAGGATAGGAGGTGCAGAGGATCAGGGCTGCATACACTTAAGCTTGTTCTGCATATCCAGGATATCCTTCTGTTATCTAGATACACTTATCCTGACATTGACGTTTAGGATAAATGGTCACACGAAGTTGGTTACCAGCTCGCTGAGTTAACCCAGGGTTTTCCCTGCGCGTTTATATGAAAGGCGTGTTGTTGGCGGCATCGGGGTGGTCATATGACTCTTCTACCACAGAAAATGATCCCTACGAGTTCCACCTGGTTCAGGTTCACTGGCATCGGCAGATTCATGTTCACCGAATGGTCGTGTCTGTCTGCCAGTGTCTCATCATGCAGTTAAACAACATTAAAGACCTCAGCAAAAAGGTCTCCATTTCCAGCTGGTGCAAATGGTAAACACTGAGCAGCAGATCAGTCAGAAGCAGGCCATAAATTTAAGGAACCGGGCTGAAATAATCTCAGTAATAATAATCTCAGTGCCATAAACCCATTTATTGAATAAACGTATAATAAAATATTACACTTACCCAGCAGTGGCTATGTTTGCATATTCTCCATAACACTGAGATTAATTATTTAAAGATGATATGCTTTTCACAATAACCATCTACTGTCTGTGACCAGTAAACCTGGGTGGGTTTCCTGAATATGTTCGCATCTTGAGAGGATGATATTCAGTCTTTTGAGCAAGGGAACTATATTACTAAGGTGCACAGCTACCTGTCCAAATGATAAGTTTCATTAAATCTATTTCTTTCTAATGCAAATTGGCCAAATCCTCATCAAAGCAACAGGTTTGCTTATAAAGTCAAATGAAGTTATCTCAGTGTCCATCGCTCCCTCCTTTTAAATCCCATTTGCCATTTATCCCAGGTCAGTCACTCTGAGGGTAAACACAAGCTGCAGTAGGTCTGTGCTGGGGATGTGAGCTACATTTGTTATTTTGTGCAGAATATTACAGTGACATTATGGTATATTGCGGGTTTCCTGAATTAGCAGCAGCTGTTGACAGCTGACTGCTGAACGGGATGTCGACCGTCGAGCTGGTCGTTGGTGTCGTGAGGAAAATGTGGGCTTGTTTTTTATTTTACAAAAAGACAGATGTACCTGGAACACCGCCTAATCAAGAGATGATACTAAATGGTTGTGAAAATATCTAAAGAACATAAAAGGCAAGGAGAGTGGAAATCTCTTCAGTTTGCTGCAGATCAAAGTAACATTAACCTGACTGATTGAACAGGTATCTGTAATGTATGTTCCGTGTGTCCAGGAATGTGAGACTCAGCAGGAGATTAGAATCAAGTAAAACAAAATCACACAAATAATATCCAAACATTCCTGTGACAATGCAAAGCACAGTTTGTACTTTAGTGGTTTTAGTAAGGTACAGCAACTTGCACTTATACCATGTATTCCCCCCAGGAGAGAAGCTGTATTACACTTGTCTATGTGTCTACATCAATTTAATAAAATGTTATAAATTTGTTGTAAAGTGGTTTGCAAACAGAAAGCAAGCAGAAAAAAAAATTGAGCAACAAAAAATTTGATATAATTTTTTAAATATTTGCTCATCAGGGATACACAAAGACATTACACAGTGTAAAAAAAACACTTGAGACCTTCCTACTGTCTGCACACAGGGGTCTGAGGGATATTCCAAGAATGGTGATGCTATTTCCTGGAGAACTGATTGGTCAAAGGGCAGTGGTTTCATATTTGTTGATCTCTGTTCTGCGAACTTGCTGCTGCTCTGAAGCAGGTTAAGTTCGCAGAATAAGTTACCATGGCGATTTGCTCTAGTATCTCTATCTGCATGGGTACTCTCCAGGTACATCAGCCAAGTCCAAAGTTTCCCTGTGACAGACTGCTTGTCTGTTACTCTGTGTTAGTCTTGTGATGTGTGTGACCCGTCTCTTGCTCCCTCGTGGCCCTGAGTTGGATAAGTGGAAGAGAATGGATGCATGGAATCTTAACAGAGTAAACCTCAGCGGCCGCATGGAACTAAGAACATTTAAGTTCTGTAATTAAATACAAATTGTGTCTATGTGGAGTATCTCCATTTGATTCAGTCTAACACTTTTTTACTTCAGTAAATCATAAAGCAAACGTTGTGCTGTTTATCACACTACAGCAATCTGAGAACTTTAGGATTACACTTTTATGTCCAATGAAAGCCGGCATACAGGCTTTAAATGATCTTCTTCCTCGTTTCCTCTGGAATTTGGGGGGATTTTACCTTTGTTAGCCTGAGTCCTGTGAGTCAATGCTATCGTTCTGAGAAGAATCAATTTAAATTATTGATGCCGAAACACAGTTGGCTATGAGTTATCTATATATCATTCGTGATAATGATGCATTTATGTTTTTTAACTTCCTCAGTGGTGGGAGAGTTTGGACGCATAGCGCTGGAGTTTCTAAGAAGAGGAGCTAGTCCAAAGGTCTATGAGGGAGCAGCTAGTAAGACTCTTCATCTTTTAGTGCTTCTTTTCAAGCTTATGTGACTTCTGTGGCTCATTAGTGCATAGTATTTGTTTGTCAGGTTTGTTTTACTGCAGCAATCTCACACTGCCTTTTCTGAAATTCATATTCAATTGTTACATTATTTAGTATACCTTTTTAAGTAAGTACAACAATGATGCTAATATTGTTTCAAATATTTAGTCTGCCTTTTAGTCCATTTAAGGATTCAAATCTAATGTAATGAGTTTGAGTGATGAGTTTCCCTATTCTTGGTTACATGAATAGGGAAACATTGCTGGTTTGGGTCCCTTCATTAGGAAATTGAAGGACAGATCATAGAGTCTTTAAGATGGTACAAGTCTGCTCTGGTGCTGGGATAATACAGTTGTAGTTTATGTGTTGTCTAACCAGTTTATTATAAGGTAATAAGAGTTTAATTTCATTACTGTGACTGCTAAATAGAACTGGACTTTGTTACAGTGTTGATACATAAAATAATTACTTGTGCACTGCCTCTTTTAAGTAAGTTTATGATTCATGCCGTTATGGTTGCAGGGAAACTCTGTGTTCCTGTAGAAATGGTACAACATGGAGTGGAAGGCCTGATGTTCCTGATGACAGAGAGCTCCAAACACATGGTGAGGAATACTTACTCCTCACACCTTGGATCAGTGAACATAGATGAATGTGCTGTTTATCCCTGAATGCTGTGATTTGAATGCTCTTTTTTCCCCCCATGACGTCCACGTCCCATATTTAGTGTGCCGTTTTCTTGGTTTCTGCCCTGCATCATCATGAAATACTTAAACACTAGAAATATTTCACCAGCTAAGACAAAAACTGTAAACAAATGTGAGCTCTTCCAAGAGTCACAGCTGTCTCTTTCTCTCTCTCTCTGTAGATATCTGAAGTGGATTTCCTTGATTCAGTGTTGGTTTTGGGCTTTAGCGAAGAGCTTAACCAGATGCTCTTACAGGTGGCTTTTAAACAGTTTTATTTAACTGACTTTGTTTAAACAATGTGTACTTGATTTAAATACTGTATAGTCTAAGTTTTAGTTTTGTTTGTTGAAGTTTTGTTTAAGCAGTACATTGTTTATCTAAGCAGTGTGTCTGTCAGGATGTTGAATGCATCACTTTTCTCTTTTGGTACAGCTCTACTTGCAGCACCACAGTCAGATTCGCAGCATCCTGAGTCATCTGCCGTCCAGTATGCCTGCCTACCACAACCTGGAATGGAGACTTGATGTCCAGGTGTATTGTTTCTAGATCATTTTATTGTTTGACCGTTGTGGTACATAAAGTGGGAAATACAGGATAGTACTTATGTGCAATTGTTGCATATCACACTCAACTCTGTAGTCTTTTTTTATTTGTATGTGTGTTTTTAATGTATTGGATGTTAAATGTTTCCTGAACTCATGGATTAAGACACTTGACTTAGCTTGAAGGATAAAATTATATTGAAGGGTATACAGGGTATACAGTTTCCCCTGGTCCTCACACTAATATTGTCCAGTCTGGTTTCCATCATCTGACCTTGTGATGTATGGTTTTATATCAGGTGATCATTATTAGGTGACACTGTAAGCTTGCAGTTGTGTAGTGATGTGCGGGTCGATATCGAAATATCGATTCCTCCGATACCAGTAATTTATGTTCTAGAATCGATTCTCATATTAAAATATCAATATTTTAGTACTTTGGGGTAAATTGGTCGTTTTTCCATTAACAGTTACACACTGGAAAGAAACTATATCATTCGGATCGTCTAAATTGGAAGGAACTACTTCCTCTTACGTATTTCATAGTCATATGCCAAATACGGCTGCATAAATGTGTTACGGCCCCTGGCATGCACACTCACAACAATGGCTGAGCGTAAACGGAGTGACGTGTGAACGTATTTTACTTCCACAAACAGCCAAGACGCGGTTTGCGATACATGTGGCAGGACAGTGAGGTGTTGTGGCAACACCGCTAACCTCGTCAAACACCTCAGAGTAAATCATATCACAGAATATGATGAGCTTATGTTGAGGCGAACTGAAGAGGAGGAGAAGGACAGGTGCTGCTAGGGCGAGACAGACGTCTCTCGCGGAGGCCTTTAGTGCTGCAGACAGGCAACATGTTCAATTAGCGCACAGCTTTAGGTTTTTTCATTTCTATATGATAATTCTGCATCATTCAGCAATAAGAACAAGTAGTCAGATGTCCTGTAAGCACTATGAAGCTCTATTATTATATTATTATTACAATTACATAATACAGTTATATATTGTATTATGAAATACAATGAAACACTAAGTTTTTGTACAGAGTATCGGTATCGGATCAGTATCGTCGATACCACCCTGAATTTTACTTGGTATCGGATCGAAAAGGAAATCAGTGGTATCGCACATCACTGCGGGCTGTGTAATGCAGAACAGAGATTTAGATTAGATTAGATAGAACTTTATTAATCCCTCGGGTGGGTTCCTCTGGGAAATTCGATTTCCAAAAAAGCACAGCACCGACAGAAGTTACAGAGTTACAGAATATTTATATATATATAATACACACACACACACACACACACACACACACACACACACACACATATATATAAATAAACAGAGACAATATAAATAAAATATACGAAGGGGATAAATAGAATAAATAGGAATAAAAAATAAAAATACAAGTGAATTGCACATTTCAAGTATTGAGGTCTATTGCACTGTTGACTATTTACAAAGGTATTGCACAGTGAGGTGAAGAGGCACTACAGCTTAGTTGTTCCCCCCTCCTTTGTCCTCCTGTTTCCCCTCCCTCTCCCCTCCAGAGAGGAGTTAAACAGTTGATGGCGTGTGGGACAAAGGAGTTTTTAAGTCTGTTAGTTCTTGTCTTTGGGAGAAGCAACCTGTCACTGAACAGACTCTTCTGGTTGTTAATGGCCGTGTGCAGAGGATGCCTGGCATTGTCCATAATGTCCATCAGTTTCTTTAATGTCCTTTTCTCTGCCACTGTCACCAGAGTGTCCAGCTTCATGCCGACCATTTGCACTGTAATCTGAGCTACATAGACTGATTTCTGTCAGTAAGCAGTATTACTAATATTCAGTTTTCAACTATTTTCCCGCTCTTTGTCTGACTATCTTATTGTGTTTTTTCTGCTTTTTCTGTCAGTTGGCCAGACGTTCAGTCCGCCAGCAGTTGATTCCTATGCTTACAATGCGTGTCCACCTAACCAGAAGTGACGGCCACAGTGACTACAACTCCAGGATTCTCCAGACAGATCCCAGCACCCTTCTGCACCTCATCTCCACACTGGAGGCCGCTCTGGCTGCCATGAAAACCAGTCATGCTCGTCGCATATTACGGAACATCAAATAATCCCTCTGTACAACGTGTGCCTTCTCTCACTTGCAGCCTTTATACCTGGGAAACATTAAGTAGTGTCTGTATTGTGCAGGGCAGAATGTCACCTTTCTTTGGACCTGGATGTTAAGGCTATATTTTTTTACTGGCAGTGTTTTTTTTATGCCAAGTTGTGATGTATGGATTGTACAGAAAGTTACTACAGTGCTGGTGATACTGAATTAAAGTGTAAGATACAGTTGAAACTTTATTTTTGTGGTTTGTGACGGCCCTGCTAAGGCAGACTGGAATATTATATAGAAGACTGTCATGACGCAAATGCAAATAGACAGCTCGCGCATTCAAAGAAAACTATGTGATGTGTTAATAAATTAATTTTTTTATACTGCCGGGTTGTAATGGTTTAATAAGTATATCGATGATTTGCTAACCGCGTGATGGTACATAAATCATAGATAAAAGTCGGGAAATGTTCAACGTTTTTCTCCATCAAGTCTTGCTACCCGGGCCAGAACTTCAGGCTCTGGAAGTTCTAGAGCAGGGTCTAGACCGCTACCTAACAAATGGAACGGAAAAGGAAGTGACGTATTCCAGAATCACCTGACTGTCGGCCCTTCACAGGAAGAAGGCTGGCGTATTCAACATGGCTGCGGTCTTCTGACATAGGAGTTGTCTAAAGTAATGCTATAGCCCGGCTTTCTTGATAGTACACTTGACTCCGTTCATTGTGTTAAATAGTTTTGACTCTGCTTCGACATGGCCCAGTGTGTCCAGTCTGTACAGGAGTTCGTTCAGGACTCGTTTGTCCCGATGGTGGCCGTCTTGTGCAGTGAAGAAGCTGAGAGAGTGACTCGCAAAAACAACCTAAATTTTGCGGAGCTGCTGAGGCCTTTTTGCAGACTTACGTCTGAAGGTATGAACAACTATTCAAAACACACCATCAGTCCCGTTTTCAGCTTCGTAGCTGGTAAAAATGAGGAAAAGTTGCTTAGGAAAATAATGAGGAAAGATGTTTTGCTGCTCGCGGGGCTACGACTGTCGTTAGCTCCTCGCTAGCAGACGCTTAGCAGTTTGGCTCGTGATTAAGCAGCTATGCCGATCGCCCTGCTTGTTGACATGCGAGTGCAAAGTGACCCGAGCTGGAAAAAATAGCATTTGGTCTTCTAGGACAGCGTTTCAGTCAGCAGCTGAACAGTTCTGTTGGTGGTGGTTTATTAGACCCAGCACATAGTAAACAAGCTAACAGACTTTACTTGGAGCACGCAGCAATTGTGTTAGTTGTCATGTTCAGTACAAGCGAAGATGCAGCTAAATGTGTTTAAGCTACATATTAAGTTTGTTGATATACATTAACATTCTTACTAATGTATAAACGAAATCTACAGGATATATACATTTTGTTTGATTTTTACACTTGGGTAATGTAAAATCCGTGAAACTATACGATAGCAGTTTAAATTGTATAGCTGAGTAAATATTAAAGATATGCCTCATTGAGTTTTTCACAGTCAACAATCAGTTACGTGCCATTACCAGGTTTGCTGTGTCTCTCAGCACAGTCTCAAGGGCAGGAGGAGATTCCAGGAGACAGGCAATTATCAGGGGAAGTTTTCAGCAGCAAAACAGTGGAAGGGAGATTGATGGAAACGTATAAGGCTGTGTCTTTGATATACCTTAGTAATCATTGCTGTAGTAATAATTTTTGATAAATTTTCACATTGCACTACTCTGAAATTAGTGCTTCCAAATTAATACATGTCACACAAAAAAATATAAAGCAACACTTTTTAATCTAAATTATAACATCAGGTAATCTTGTGGGATATCGCTCTTGTCAGTTAAGCAGCAGACGAGCTATTGATTTCAATTCAGTATTTATTTAGTGCTATTGCTATTTACCTGTTTGCTACGGTTGAGAGATTTTGCGCTGCATTCCATTTATGCATATTTCTTATAAAGGGGACACTTCTCCATCAGTGACATTTTTATGTATATTTTCTGATACTGTTTGAGTGCCATGCTGTGACTTACTCTTTTTTTCTTCTAGGTCACATCCGAGATCCCAGCAATCAACTGCAGGTTGTGAAAAACCTGCGTATCTGTGTCAACAATTTAGTGACAAGTCCAACAACAACATCTACGTCCCTGAGCCCTGCTCAGCGTCAGCTACTCAGTGATGTGGTGTCATCCTGCCAGCCCCAAGAAAGTGCTGTGACTAATGTGGTTATGGCAGGAGATTATGAGCTCAATTTCAGTGGTAAGGACTAATGCTTGATTGGAACGTGTTGATAAAATGTTAGCAATAGAAAAATATAATCATTATTATTATTATGGTAATCCACTATATTTGGCTGGATAGTCAGTTATGGACAATAAGTGATCAATTTCAAATTTTTGATATTTCTTATGAGCTTAGATGCAGTTTTGTGTGTGTAACTGTCCAGATCCATGATTAGAAATAACTGTACACCACATCTCAGAGCTCACTTCTCCTAGGTGTCGTTGATATGTTGACTTCACAGCTCAGTAATGAAAAAAGTACATCAAAGCATAACCATACTCTATGCTTACTCTGTGCTTCAACCTACTAGATGACTGTGTTAAAGCTAGCACCCCCTGGTACAGTGTCTGGAGAGAAACACTGTTGGAAATCAAAACCTCCAAGTACAGCTCAGGTATCACTATCTGCTAGCCCATGTGTGGATCGCTATAGATCTATAAGATGTGTCACACCTGTTTTGGTCCTTACCTTCCAGTTCCCTGCAGTGTTAATTTTGACAGAACATTTTTACTTAATTCTAGTCATAGTCTATTAACTAAAATGTAATTTAGTTTTAGTTGTAATTTAGGCATCTACATTTTTGTAGTTTTAGTCTAGTTTTAGTTGACAAAAAACTGATTAAGTTAAACAAAATTTAAAGTATACGTTCTTGTTTTTACTAGTGACAGTCGCTCTAAATGATTTGCAAAGATTATTATTTCCTTTGGCAACAAATGCGTGTTCATGTGTGTACTGTTTTTTTTTTTCTCCCAAGCATTCACAATTGTTCACAAGAAATGGGAGGTAGCTGAAGTAAAAGAGTTGCGGAGCACCGCCTCGTACCGTTTGTCCAGGGCAGATTAAACTCGAGAATGAAAACTGATAACATGGGTACAAAAGAAAATCTCAGATGAGTTTTAATCTCAGTTACCTTGACCTCAGGGCCACCTGAGAAAGAAGTCACAGAGGATTTTTGAAATAACATAGGTGTGTCTGCTAGGAGACTGAGGGGTACCACTGGATGCAGCCAGTTATTTTATACATAAATTAAGAATGCCGGGATTATAAAACTGTATCAGTGACTAGTTATTTTAGACATTATGGCAGATAAAAAAAAAAAAAACAATAGAGCAAAAAACTTACATGTACTACTTAATCACACTCATCACATAAGTGTAAAAGTGTAAAGGATTTGTGGTTAGTTACATTTTCAGATGAGGAAGTGTAGACTTTTTTTTCTAGATCAAACAGTGAGTGAATTAAGGGTATTTTGGTCAAATGCATATTTCATGGCCTAATTTGAGTGAATTTGTAACCGTTTTCTGAGTAAGTATAATTCTTGTTATTTACATTTGAGTCCTGTGTAAATGATCTTTTAATGTATGTCAGCTATGAAGGTCTAATAATTAGGACTGAAATATCACCTCACATGATGGTTTTACTGGTACATGTGGTAAAGGAATGGCATGTTCCACATTGGAGTTGTGTGATTAATCCACTGTTAATCCGGTGCTCTATGTGCATCATCAAAACACCAGATGAAGGAATAAATTGTTCCAGCGATTCTTAAGTCTTAAGGCCAAGACTCATTGAAGCTGCTGTGTTGACAAGACATTTTATCTTTAGTTTATCATCCATATTTTTCAAACAAAAACATTCAAAAGTGGTTATCTTTTAATCTACATGTAGTATTAGAAACTACCTCATTTTTCTGGCTTTTTTTTAAGTCTTTTGTCTATTTTGTCTTTTTTCTATTTCAAGTAACCACGCCCTGGTTTGAAGCCTACAGGGAGAACTTCCTGCAGTCAATGCCTGCCTCTGACCACGAGTTCCTCAATCATTACCTTGCTTGTATCCTTTTAACAGCACACAGATCTGACCAGTGGTCAACATTCTGTCGTCAGCTTTTTTTTTTTTAATAGAAGAGCTGACAAACTGGAATTTAGGATCTGTAAAAAAAGTTTTCCTCCTTTGTATGCTTGTGCTTTCTGTTATTGTATTATTAATAGTAGTATCCTTATATGTAGTCTATTTATTGTTGTATCCTTCACATGGTTCTGGCAGGCCTGCTAGTGGTATCATCCACTGAGGCAGCCCCTGTGGAGCAGTTCCTCAAGCTTTCTCAGGAGCAGCACAGAATTCAGCACAGTGGAGAATACACTAATCCCAAGTGGTTTATTCCTAACACACTCAAGTACTATGTCTTGCTACATGACATGTGTGAAGGGGATGAACAAAGGTACTAAAAGAAACGTAGAGTTCCTTTAAATTTCATCGACCACATTTTGATAATCTTTCATAGTGAAACTACTCCAGAACTTACAATGTCAAATGTTTAAAAATAAGTCAACTATATGTAATAACTTTAAATAACTGTTGAATTCATTATGCTCTAGTAAGTGTAAGCTGTTTTGTTCTAAAGTAGTATTCTCCCTGTATCTCCAGGGCAGATGTGGTTTATGAGGATATGAAACAGAAGTATGGTTCTCAGGGCTGCTATCTGTTGAAAATGAACTCCCGTACCTTCTCAGCTAATGTGGATGAACAGATTCCAGATCCCTGGAGTCAATACTTGCACAAGAATAATCTTCATAACCAGGTAAACATTGCAAACTCCTCCACATGCACTGGCTGTTTTAAATATTCCTGCAACAACTAGTGCCGGTGGACACGATTCTGCAGAAGGAAAAGTTTGTCGATGGCAGGGGAAAGTTTGTTGGGTAGACTACAAACCAAAAGAATACAATAAAAGCACAGGTTTTATGTGTGCGTTTCTCAGTTCACCTTGAGGGGTAGTTGTGACTGAATTGTGGACAGCCCAATCATTAATAGTACTTTGAACTGTTGCAGTTGCCTGATTGTTCAGTTTTGTTCTCTTTTACCAAAGATTTTACTTTAGTTCACATAGTGAACCTGTTTTTGCAGGATGTGTTTGATGATCCAGCTCCAACTGTGAACAGTGCTGCTGTAGAGACCATTATTAGCAGACCTGAAGTAGACGGCAATTATTCAGCTGAGAAAGGTGAGTTAATTTAATGCTTCTTTTGTAAACTGACTTGGGGAGATCTTTGCTTCTCTGCTCTTCAGTTACAAATAATCTAAAGGTCACCATTTTTTTTTTTTTATATTCAACTTGCTTGGCTATATTGCACTCGCAGTAAATTTTATAAATATGACTTCCTTTTTGCAGCTCCATTGTACCGCTTTCCATGTTTTTTAGTTAGCACTATGTATTCGCTGTGTTGGTCCTGACCAGGTTCTTTGCCAGTCATGCTAGTCTCGATGAGAACTAAACCCTTTTATTTATTTTTGGTGTAATGTTAACAAAGACCATCCTGCCAGTATTCATCAGGCTTATTGTTGACATCTTTGGTGGTTGAATCTTGTGATTTGGCACCAACAGCAAGAGTGAGCAGAAGTGAGCAGAAGGGCACCAAATCTGTTTGTAGAGGTTGACTATGCCGTATGTTTTATACTGCTTGAAACACCAGTTTCCACATAATCCTTGCACCAGCAGTAGTTACTTTTCTGGGTGCATAAATAGTGGTACTATTTTATATTATGTAAGGTTATTGTTATGAGTTTATATTTTACACTATTTCCTTGCAGATGAGATGTCCAGTAGCTTGGAAGGGCATCCTCTCCAGTTGGACAGCAGCATGGCAAACCTGCACAACCTCAGTGCTGTACATACGGACCTAAAGAAAGGTGCTAAAGATTCAAACAGCCCAGCCTGTGCTGCAGGTAGCCATGGGGCTTGTCTGACCCTGAACGACCATGATTACATAAGACAGTTTATCCAAGAATTCACCTTCAGAGGTCTACTGCCACACATAGAGAAAACCATCAGACAGCTGAACGATCAGGTACGACTCATTTCTTGACCCTCAACATATTGTTGTTTGTGATTGTGATGTGCTTCAGGCAATGTAAAATTATACTAACTATATTAACTGTTTTAGAGAATGTAGTTTGTTGAGCATTATGCTGAAACAATATGTATACTTTTTTCATATTTCTGCCCTGGAACTGTAAAATTAATCATAATGGCATAATTTGAGTTTATGGCTTGTGAGAGTACACTAGAATTTCAGTCAATTCTATTGTTTCGCTGACTTCTCCCAGCACTTGGAAACATGATTTGCTTCCATGTCCACAGCTAGTATCCAGGAAGGGCCTGAGTCGGTCTCTGTTCACTGCAACAAAGAAGTGGTTTGGTGGAGGAAAAGCTCCAGAGAAGAGCATCAGTGAACCAAAGAGCACATGTGGCCTTCTGTAAGCTCCACTGCAATGCACTTCATTCCCATAAATGAAACCCATGCAACACCCTGTATATTGTATGCAGTGCCCTTGACCCTTCCCTTCTGTCATACCAGATATCCCCCAGAAGCCCCAGAACTGCAGATCAGGAAGATGGCTGACCTGTGCCTCCTGGTTCAGCACTATGACTTGGCTTACAGCTGTTATCATACTGCCAAGAAGGACTTCCTGTCAGACCAGGCCATGCTGTATGCTGCTGGGGCACTGGTGAGATACACCATGATCTGTCTGCAGACCGTGATGATATCAGAACAACTTCTTCTGCCTTTTGTTGTAAAATCTCACTTCAATTAAAACTTTGCAGTGATGGAATATTCTGTTTTGTTAAGTGTCCTAGAGAGCAAAAAGAGTTGTATATGTGACCCACAGTAAACTTTTGAGGGAATAAATCAGAAGGAAGCTTTTGAACTCAGCATTACAATATTAAAAAGTAAATTCAAAGTACTAACAAGTTCTAGTACAAAGTAATACGAGTTCAGAACATTTAGCATTATCTAAAGTCAGCCGTCAGACAAGAGAATTAACCTCGTAATAGACTCTGGAAATGTAACATTATCGGTCTTTTAAAGTGACTACTAGCATTATTAGGTGTACATATCTGATATATTTGCACATTCTTCTTTTTCAAGATTACACTCACTACAGTGAGCTGACAGTAGTGTTGTATTACTTATTTAAATGATACATAGACTGATTTTTATATAGCGCTTTTCTACTCTGCCGGAGTACTCAAAGTGCCCGAAGTAAAAGATTTTAAACTGTAACACAAAGAATATGCCGCGTATGTCTATGTATGTTGTCAGTCATTTAGGTCATGATAATCTAAGGAGCTTTGAAAGAAAGCAGCTGGACGTCTTGAAGTTTCTTGAAGACATCTCACCTCTCATTCAGTTATACAAACCAAATGGTGGAGAGTCCCAGGAATAAAAAATCCTGGTGGGTGTTGTCTCTCAACAGCGTTGTTGACCCACTGTTGATCATGTGCCTCATCACATGAGTCAAGGTGTGAAAGAAGGCATGCGGGTCATTATCAGCAGAGATTTTCAGGACGTTGCTCACGCTGTGAGGGTTGAGGCGCCTGGGAAGGGATCTCACTGTAGATAGCAGACTCTTGGTGTTGTAAGCCATACCCTCTGTTCAAAGATGGTCGTTTACAGTGGACGTGTTTACTCATTTTTTAAAATCCTCTTCAAGAGGAATACACACATATAAAGAAAGCTCGTAAATCAAGTTCTTATCCCAACTGGGCCTTCATCAAATCAGCGTGGATGAACAGGAAAGAAGCTCAGAAACAAACTAGGGAGAAACAGAATAACAAACGCAGCACTGTTGTCATCCATTATCTAGCAGGTTTATCAGAGAAACTCAGGAGAACTTTCTCCAAGCATTACATCTAAGTGCACTTCAGCCCTCACAACACCCTCAGACAAAATTTGTTTCATCCCAAGGACAGAACTCCCAAACACAAACTTAACAACATAGTGTATGCTGCGCAGTGCAGAGTGCTCAGACTTCGACAGGACAAGAATCGGCTGTACATCTGAAGGATTTCACTCTTTCGAGTGGCTTACGATACCAGCTGTCTGCCACCTAGACTGAGATCCTTTCCCAGGCACCTCAACTCCAGTCACATCTTGTGTCAGATGATTTCAGTGGGTCACATGATAGGGTAAGGCAAGATGTCTCAATGGTTTCACCCAAAACCTCTGCTGATAATGATCATGTGCCTCCAAAAAGTTGATTCTGTTCATCTGAATGTAGCATTTTCAGTGGGAGCTTCGTCACTTGGAGCAGCTTGTCATCAAGCATGTCTCTGTACATTGCTTCAGTCTGAGACTGAAGAAGTCACTTGGATGAGTGACTCCCACTCCCACTGAAAATGCTATGTCCAGATGAACAGAATCAACTTTTGGGGATTTACTTACTGGATGAATGTGTATACATCAAGAGCTTGGCTCATGTGATGAGGAACATGATAAATAGTGGGTCAACGACCCTCATGAGTAACAGCTCCAACTAGGGTTTAATTAGATGGCACCATTTGGTTTGTAGAGCTGAAGAAGCGTCCTCGATGAGAGGTGAACGTCTTCAAGAATGAAGTCCACGCGTTGTTTTTCCAAGCTCCTTAGGATATGGTTCTGAATAATGATATTTATTTTGCTCACTTTTATTTTCTATTTTGTTCCTTGTTACCATTACTCTTTATCTTTCATCTATTCATTCTGATTATTTTGTAGGAAATGGCTGCGGTGTCAGCCTTTCTGCAGGGTGGAGCCTCGAGACCTTATCCAGCACACTACATGGACACCGCAATACAAACGTACAGAGATGTCTGCAAGTATGACTGATGACTAACTAATTACATCATCTATTTCTTTCTGGTGTTTTAATTTCAGTGGATAAATTTCAGTTTGGGATTGTGGGAATTTTGCATAATTTTCTTGATTCCCACAAATATGTCACTTATGATGCAGGACAATCCAACACACAATTACAGTCCTCTAAAATCTTCATCCTCATGTTGCACTGGTTTGTAATAAGTGGCCAATAACACTACAATGATGAGCCAATGTACAACTAGCACGTTCTATTTTCCCTCTAAACAAGGCAACCCTTTGTTGTTTGAGGAACTCTCACTAGCATATAAAGGCAGGCTTTAAAGATGTGTACTTGAAGGCATGCAAACATGGATTGCAAGCAAAAATGTAAATCTGAATTACCTGTTGTACCTGTTGAAGCAACTTTTACGCTTATAAAATGCTCCCTACACACAACACACACAATATCCCATAATTTAATAATTTAAGATTCATTTCAGGGTCTGGCTGCGCCACTCGAGGACATTTACAGAGTGGACTTGAAAGCCACTCATTAACTACCTGGCTGTGTGCTCAGGGTCACTGATGTCCACAGCGTTCTGGAGCAGCTTATCATCAAGCATGTCTCTGCACATTGCTTCAGTTCAGTCTTTCCCTCAACACTGACTAGTCTCTCACTTCCTGCTGTCAGAAAACATATATAAGACATGATGCTGCTACTACTATGTAGTAATGTAAAATTTCTCCAGTCAAGTTGCAGAAATATGTGACAGATCAGTGGAAACTTTTTGAGGTGAAAAATGGATTTAATCAGTTTTGGAATGAGGCCATGACATATCAAAATGTGGGAGAAAAAAATGGTTGTGAATACTCCGTAGAGACTGCATATTATTGTTTTGTTCTTGTGTGTTTTTTAAGACCCCATTATTGAGAAGCTTGTTCTTCTTGTAAACAAGAGGATGGTGCATTTACTGAAGAGATTTTTTTTTAATTGGTGTTTTCAGTGGGAGATATTTTTCATCACTCCAAGTGACTTCTTCAGTCTCAGCTGACTGCAGGTGTCACCAACCTTATAAACAGTACATTTGCACAATGACTGAAACTAGCACCACTGAATGAGCAATGGGCTGTGAGGTCAGTTTCATGATCATTTAATATGCAAGTTGTCATGACCAACGACCAATGATCATTGATCAATGGCGTTGGGTAACATTCACAGACAATTGGGGAATGGCTGCAATCACAGCATTGTAAGATGGTGAAAGATGTACCTTTAGGCCCCAGAATTCCTCCCTGTCCAGGATGTGTACATCCTCATCACTTGAAAGAGTGTCCACTGGCCTGTAGGTGTGAATAGACTGCGGACTCCTGGCCTGACAAGTTAGCTCTTCCGTGTTGTGCCATCCACTTAGCCAGAGGTTATTTGGTTTCCCCGATGAATAAATCATTGCAATCCTCCTGAGACTTAACAGTTGGGTTCATCCTGTCATCTCTTACGAACTACATCCACTGCTTCAGTGACTGGAACAGTGAAGTGGAAACAGTGGAAAGTGAAGAGAGCTGTAACATAATATAAGAACATTGTTTCTTCTGCCTCCATAGTGTCATTATCTCTTGTTTTCAAAATCCAAGGTGTTCTGGATGCGGTGTTTATAGCCAGAAACTTTCAGATGTTGTAGGTCACAGGTGTCGGACTCCAGGCCTCGAGAGCCGGTGTCCTGCAGGTTTTAGATGTGTCCTTGATCCAACACAGTTGATTTAAATGCCTAAATGACCTCCTCAATATGTCTTGGGGTTCTCCAGAAGGCTGTTGATTCAGGTGTGTTGACCCAGGGTGATATCTAAAACCCTGGAGTTCGACTCACCTGTGATCGAGTTGATCATACAGACAATTGGTCTTTTTAGGATTTTGTTTAATATGTGACATAATGTACAGAGATGGTGTACAAACAGAGGGGTACCAGCATCTGAACTGGAACTGTTAGCATCTCTTCTCCTGATGGTATATTTCCCCACACCTCTTTACAGGAACATGGTGCTGGCTGAGCGCTGTGCTCTACTCAGTGCTGAAATACTCAAGAGTCAGGGAAAATACTCAGAAGCTGCCACTCTTCTCATTAAAATGACCAGTGAGGTAAGGAAACTATTATTTTGAAATCAGCTTGGGGTGCAGTTATTAAGAAGACTGTATTAAATTAGACTGCATTAGAATTCTGCTTGAAACTTAATAGAGGTTTTTAATTCTTTTTGTTTTATTTTTCTTGCAGGACTCTGATTTACGGAGTGCCTTGCTGCTGGAGCAGGCTGCCCACTGCTTCATTAATATGCGAAACCCTATGGTGCGCAAATTTGCCTTCCATATGATTCTGTCTGGTCATCGTTTCAGCAAAGCAGGACAGGTGAGTCTTTTCTGCCATTTTTGATCTATCCTTCCATTTTACACCTGCATTGTATTGTGATGTAAAAATGTTCCCTTTTACAACTTTTATTTAATAGACTTTATTGACTTATGGGCAGGACTGAACTTAACAACCTAAACAAACAAGCTTTATTCGTCACATACACAATCAGAGTACAACATGCAGTGAAATGTTTTGTGTCCGAGCTGTGGACAGGCTGCAGACGTCCATTTGTGATCCTTGTAATCAATCATGTGCGTGTGAAGTTCTTTTCTAGTGTTGCATATATACATAAACATATAAATACAAGCACATGCATACAGTTCACTATAGATTTATGATCAGAACCAGGCATCATTTCACTTTTGTTTAAAAAAAAAAAATGTAAAAGTATCCACACTACTCCGGGTCTGGGACGATTTCCTGCTCCAGGTGGGGAAGTTTAAGTATCATGAAGTCTTGTTCATGAGTGCAGGGAGAGGGGAGCAGGAAATCAACAAACGGATTGGTGCTGCAGCTGCAGTGATGCGGACACCGTACCAGTCCTTTGTGGTAAAAGGAAAGCCGAGCATAAAAGCAAAGCTCTCGGTTTCCTGCTGAATCCATGTCCCTACACCTATGGTCACGAGCTTTGGTAGTGACCAAAAAGGATAAGATCGTGGATACAAGCGGCGAAAATGAGCTGTGGCTGGCCTCTCCTTAGAAATGGGTGAGGAGTTTGGCCATTCAAGAGGGCTCAGAGTAGAGCCGCTGCTCCTCAACATTGGATGGAGCCAGTTGATGTAGTTCAGGCATCTGATAAGGATGCCTCCTGTGTGCCTTCTGGATGAGGTGTTCTGGGCATGTCCCACTGGGAGGAGGCCCCGGGGCAGACGCAGAACACGCTGGAGAGAAAATGTATCTCTCGACTGGCCTGGGAATGCCTTTGTGTTCCCCCAGACAAGCTGGAGGAGGTGGCTGTGGAGTAATAAGTCTGGGCTTATCTGCTTATTCTGCTGCCCCTATATTTAATGTTTTTTATACACCGTTATCGTGATAAAGTGTGTACTCCAGCAGTAGATCATAAATGGCCTCATGCTAACAGCAATCATCTCATCTCCTCTTGTGTTTTCCGTCTTCTATATATTTATATCCTCATGTTGTCCTTCTGTCTCCCATCCTTTTTGCTGTTTCATAATGTAGAGGAGGCACGCACTACGGTGTTACTGCCAAGCCATGCAGGTGTATAAGGAGAGAGGGTGGTCTTTGGCAGAAGATCACATCAACTTTACAATTGGGCGTCAGTCCTTCACACTTCGCCAACCAGAGGAGGCTGTAACAGCTTTCAGACAGATCCTGATCAATGACAGCAGACAGACGGCTAAACAGCAGGGCGCCTTTCTGAGAGAGTACCTCTATGTTTACAAGGTAATGTAAAAAAAAAAAAAATTTCTATGATTTTTGTCCCGTTTTATTTTCAAAATACATACTATCAATGTCCACTTTTTGCTGGGATACCACAATATTGTGTCCAGCCTTATTTTTCCTTCCTAAAGCTTCTTATGGGAGGTGGATAATGCAAAACAAGGTCCATAGGAGCACAATGGCTATATTTACGTGAATAGACACTATATTTCATTTCAGCAATTCAGTTGATGGGCAAGAAAGGTTGCTGCTGACACTTCACAACATAAACTGTTTATGACATTTCCCTGTGGCAGGTGGCTACGGGCCATCACAACCAAAACCTGACAGCACAAGAACATTTTCTTTCTCCAGGCTGTCAGACTACTTAACAACGCCCTCTCACCCTGCTCACTAGTTAGTTAATGTGTCACGATAACACACTTACTTACTCAGGCTACAAAAACGTTCCACAGTGGACTTGGTACAAGCACTTTGCACATTATGTTCTATCTACATTTTATAGAATTTAATATTAAAATTTAATATTGTGTTTAGGTTGAGTAGAAAAGCACTATATAAGAACCAGTCCATTGTACTATTTGCCATTCAGTTAAATAGTAAAATAAAAGTAAAAATTCAGTAGTGGCATATAAGCAGCATTATATGAGATTGTGACCTGATTGCACCCTAGTTTAATAGCTTTATCACAAAGGAACTATAGTTTGTTTTGTCAAAGTTGCACACCAACCCAACATTAATTATAGTGAGGTTACAGAGTGTTATTGCCTCTGACGTCAATTACAAGCACACCAAATCTGTTTATCCTTATCCAACAGTTTTAAATTGGATTCTTTGTCACGTGGTTTGCATGTAGCTTTGGTCCCAGGAGCATGTAGCTTCACAAGTCTAAGAATGTCATTAATAAAAACTATTATATATATTCCTTTATCTGTATATGATGGTGAAAATTTAAACTGGGGATTTTGTGTGTAGCACCTGGTGTAATCAGTAACATTTCTGCATTTTGACCTGGTTCAGAAAAAAAACAACTTTCAAAAACTCTTATGTGTGCGTATTATTTTTTGTTTTGTTTCGGTTATTATAGAGCGTGTTGGGAGGAAATGAAGTCAGCCTTCCCCAGCTTCCTCTGCCCTGCATCCACAGCTCAGCAACAAGAGTCTACTTTGGACACGAACGCCGCCTTGCAGAAGGTAATGTCCTCGAGCCTACTCCTTTATCACTAAGCAGCAAAGTGTACAAAACACTTTGGGAAGTGGTGCAGGGTACACCTATCGATATACCAGCAGCTGAAAGATATTATTTGCCTGGTGACTGTGTGCAATGCGGCATAAATGACAACGTTACTGTAACACACACGACTCATATGCTGCCTCTATAAACTTTACAGGAGTCGAGGCACATGCTTATGTATGGCTTTTAATCCACAAGACAATAACTAACATTATTGCTTTGGAGACTGTCACACACAATGTGAAATGCCCAGGGCTGTGTGAATTTCAAGGTTCGCATCTGTAAGGGTCAAGCCTGATTTTGTATACAGATCAGCATCATTCCTGAAAAACCTTCAGTTAATCCAAAATGCTGCAGCCTGAATACTGACAGGCACTAGAAAGAGAGCACATTTCGCCCATATTGGCTACTTTTCATTGAAAAGTACTGCACCTCCCACTAGAGGACTTCACTCTCAGACTGTGGGCTTACTTGTGGTAGTTAAAAGTAGAATGGGAGGCAGAGCCTTCAGGTTCCAGGCCCCTCTTCTGTGGAACTAACTGTTAGTTTGATTTCAGGAGACGGACAACCTCCCTTTTTTTCTTTTTTTTTTTAAAAGATTGGGCTTACGGCTTTTTGATAAAGCCCATTGTTAGGACTGGATCAGGTGACCCTGATTTGTCTCCCCTAGGCTGCTGGGGGCTTCTAATGATCCACTGAGTGTTTCTTCTTCACTCACCTTTTTAGATGTTTTTTCCCCTCGCTAATGTGTTTATATACCACTCTGCATTTAATCATTAGGCTTTATCAGTTTTTTGTTCTCTTCGATAGTGCGTCTTTTTTCAGTCTTCCTCCCCTCACTCTCAACTGGTCGCAGTAGATGGCTTCACCCCTAAACCTGATTCTGCCAGAGGTTTCTTACTGCTAACAAGGAGTTTGTCCTTCCCACTGTTGCTAGTTACTCTAGGAGAGCGGGACATGCTAGTACAAGGCAGCAGGACCAGTATCTGCGTCTTTGTACAAGAAGGAACAGGATCACCACTACCAGAGCCAAATTGGCCCCCAGCAGGCCACCAGTGTGATGTCTGTTTCTGATTGCTTGGTCAAAATTGAAGAGTTCGTGAGAGTGGCCTGACAGCCCAATGTCTTCTAGTGGGCCCTGTGTTTACCTGCCTGGCACTGTGGAGCCTGAATACCAGATTTACCAGGTCTGCCACTGGCACCCTGTGGGTCTTTTTTTTTTTTTTTGATGAGATGAGAGCAGGTTCACCCTGAGCACATGTGAGAAGTCATGGAGAACATTTTGCTGCCTATTACATCTTTGAGTGTGACCAGTTTGATGGATCAGTAATAGTCTAAGGAGGCATATCCATGGAGAGATGCACGACCTCTACAGACAAGGCAATGGCACCCTAACTACCATTAGCTATTGGGATGAAATTCTTGGACCTATTGTCAGGGGTGCAGTGGGTTCTGGGTCCCTCCCAGTGCATGAATTGTCTCATGTAGCTAGGATATAAAACAGTTCCAGGAGGGTGAAGGAAATGATAGGCCTGCCCTCCAGATTAACCTGACCAAAATACAATAGAACACTTCTAGGACATCATGCTTTGGCCCATCTGATGCTCCCAGGTTGCAACGTCAGATGGGCCAGTGATGGGTCACCACTAGGTCAGTGATGACTGGTCCAAATCTTGGAGATCTCCCAGGACTCTATCTGTCGTCTTATTGTCATCTCATGCCCTAATGTTGTCAGGCATGCATACAAGCACATGGGAAGCATACAGGCTGCTGCAGCACAAAAACAAACATAAATTCAGTGCTTCTTAGATTTTTTGTTTTGTGTGAATCATAATCTGTTATTAACCAAGAAAATAAAAGTAGAAAACCTTGTGAAGGAGTCCATTTAAAGTTAAGATATCCAGAATTCTTGTGACACTAGCGTTCAGTTTGCAAATATTTGTATATATTATGACCATTATGGACCCTGTCTAAACCCTGTTTTCAATTCAAAGCGTAACATGAAAATGTAGAGTGTACATATGATGCTGACATATCCAAGCAGAGGTTTACTGTCAGACTTTTTACAGCAAAATTAAGTGGTTTGCATTTTTGGTTTGTATTTAATCTGATATTTGATCTGTTCAGGAGAAAAGCAGGCAGCCACTCACGTGTCACTGGACCAGGAGTTTGACCAGGATTTGTCAGCCATGTGGTGCCATCTAGAAGAGCAGCTTGTAGCTTCTGCAAATGGGGGTGTTGTCCCAGTAAATTTTCAGCCCACTCAGTGCTGCCTCAACAGTCAGACAGACAACCTCCGTCATCCCCTGGCTGTGGTTGAAGGTAAGATGTGTTCAGCACTAACACGGGAACTTTAAAATGTTACAAGTGCTTTTCTGGTTCCTGACAACTCAAAGCACTTAATACTTCAAGCCACATTTAACCATATATTCATATTTATTCTCTCCACTTTACCAATGTCACTGCCGTGGCCAAGCTAAAATTACCAGTTACCTAACACGCATGTATGGATTGAGCTGTAGTACCCAGAGAAAACCTATGAAGGCACAATACAAATATGCAAACTCAACACAGAAAGGCCCCAGTCTGGGTTCAACCAGGAAACTTCTCACAGTGCATGACAGCGCTCACCTGTACCATTACTGAAATGTAAAGTTTGAGCCATCCCATGTCTAATAAATTGTGCCCACATGCTATGCAATCTTCTTTGTCTTTACAGAGCCAATCATAGTGGAGGTGACATTCAGGAATCCTTTGAAGGTTTCTCTGGCCCTGTCAAGCCTCTCGCTCCTGTGGAGGTTTACTGTTGACGGTTCATCTTCATCAAAGGAGATGACAGAAGAGACCATTACCAATGAGGAGACCTCGGCTGTAGGGGTGGGCAACATGAACAAATATGCTCTTAGGAACTGTGATTTATTTTCACCTTGTTTTTAGGTCTAATCTTATTTTTTTTCTCTAATCTGTTCATTATATGCTTCATCTTGCAGATGACACAGAAAGATGATATTGTGACCTCTGAGACTATCCAGGAGTTTCAGTTGGGTCCAGAGGAGACCAAAATGGTAAGCTGGTCTCTAAATGTAAATTCATGGATCTTTTTTCAGAATCTTCTCTGTTTCATAATGCTGCTACCTTTTTTTGACAGTTCTGACCTAGTGTTGGGAAATACAAAGAAAGTCACAACATGTGTTTGCATTCACATGAGGAAGGAGGTTACACATAGTGATAATCTTTCATGTGAAATTGTACAATAAGATATGCTTAATGCCAGTGAGCATTAAGCATATCTTAAGTACAGCTTAGTTTAATCTTTTCAGTTTTAGTGTTGTGCGTTCTGTTTTGGCGAATAAAAGTGACAGCACAAACTGAATGCACTTTGGTGAAATAGGCCTTTGATGCTCAAAAAGTATTCACATTGGCCTCAGAAAATCGTAGAGAGTATTAAAATACTTTTACAAGTATTTAAAATATCTGCTAGATACTAATTGTACTGTACTGTACTCTCTTCATCCAAAAAAGTTGATTCTGTTCATCTAGACGTAGCGTTTTCAGTGAGAGAAACATTTCGTGCAAGTGACGTCTTCAGTCTCAGCTGACTGCAGGTTTCCCCAACCTTATAAACAGTACATTTTTATAATGACTGAAACCAGCACCACTGACAAACAGTGGGCTGTGAGTTTAGTTCCTTGATCATTAATATGCAAGTTGCCATGACCACTGATCAGTTCCATGGAAGAGGGGCCTTAAAGATGAAGGCTCTGCCTCAACACAGAAAGGCCCCAGACTGGGTTCAACCAGGAAACTTCTCACAGTGCATGACAGATGATAGGGTGATATGGTACTACAAGGTCATTAAGATAAGATGGGGCCTGATTATTCAAGACCTTGAATGTGAGGAGCAGGACTTTAAATTCAATTCTGGATTTAACAGGAAGCCAATATAGGAGAAATATGGTCTCTCTTTCTCGCCCCTGTCAGTACTCTTGTTACAGTATTTTGGATTAACTGAAGGCTTTTCATGGAGTTTTTAGGACATCCTGATAATAATGAACTACAGTTGTCCAGCCTGGAAGTAATAAACTGACTAGTTATTCCAGTGTCGCTCTGAGACAGGATGTTTCTAATTTTTATTGTGCAAATGGAAGAAAGAAGTCCTACATATTTGTTTAATATGTGCGTTCAATGACTCCAAGGTTCCTCACAGTGTTACCGGAGGCCAAGGTAATGCTATCCAGAGTAAGAATCTGGTTAGATACCATATTTCTAAGATTTTATATTTGATCAGTGGTTGTTGATAAATGGTTGTGATAATTTGCATATTAATGATCAAGAAACTGACATTGCAACCCATTGTTTACCAGCGGTGCTAGTTTCAGTCATTGCCCAGATGTGCTCTTTACAAGGTTGGGGAAACGTGCAGTCAGCAGAGACTGAAGAAGTCACTTGGATGAGTGACAAAATGTAATGCATAATGCAAACACCACTGAAAACACAACATCCAGATGAACAGAATCAACATTTTGGGATTTCCTTACCTGGATGATTGAGCATGCATCATGACATATACAAATACCTAATGCTAAACAGAAATCCAGTTATTTTGTGCTGATCACTTTGATCTCAGGCCCGACTCAAGCTGCTGCCACACAGAACTGGTCAGCTGAACATTGTGGGTGTAGTGTACAACCTGGCTGCAGGCTCCTCTGGCGAAATGGCTTCTAGCACTGAAGGTAAATTCGACCTCATGTCAACTCATATGCTTTATTATTATTTGATGAAGACAGAATGTTTTTCCATTTGCATTATGCATTACATGGTATTTAAATAAATAAATAAATAAAATTCCAATATGTTGTACTTTTTTTTTTTTTTGTCTTGCTGCCAGTTAGAAACCATATGGATTTCCTCTTGTTTACAGACCAGCAGACTCTAGATTTGATGGTTCGTGGGAAACAGGACTTGAACATCCTTGGCCCACGTCTTAATCTGACCAAAGAGGACAAGATGTCAGTTCGTCATGGTCCTGATCGACGTCTGAATCCCATCATAACAGCACCTATGCCCCTGATGGAGGTAGGACTTATTCTGAAAACCTTCATGGATGTAGTCATCATGAAATCACTTTACTGGGTTTTAGATTCTGCATGTTGAAAACATTTTTTTCTATGTTAGTTCTATGGAGTCAGATGTGGGAAAACTTTGATGGGAGGGTAGAGTTTGAAGTTGAAATAATGCTAGCAAGCTTTGCTAGAAAACAGAAACTATAAACACACATACACATGGATCTAACGGACAAACATATCTAATTCGACAGTAACATGCAATGTTAGTTTTTTGACAGGCTGTATCATATATATTATGAATATCTGTCACAGAATTCAGTTCAAATCCCAAAAATGACATCTACACTACAGACACAGTCGAGAGTTCTTGTTTCAAATAAGGCTCAACAGACACAGACTGGCTACTGGTCAGTCAACACTCCTGTCCAGATGGATGAACTATTAAAAAACAATTGTGAAAAAGAATTATTATTTTTTTCATTTTGTTTTTTTTGATTTGTGGATAATGACTCCATTATTGTTGGCTGGAGCCTTAGAAATGTCTTTTTAAGTCTTTCCAGGTGGATAGATATCAATGATTTTCTCATCTGTTCTTGAGTTTCTTGACAGGATCGTGACAGGATGCGTTGCATGATGATGTTTTAGCCTACTTAAATTTGTTAGACCTGTTCTATTGACGTGATTTATTGATTCAACAGGTCTGGTTTATTACTGTTAATGAATGATTCAAGCTGTGGGACATACATTTTTTTTCACATAGGGCCATGTGGGTTTGGACAGCTTTCTGTCCTTATAAATTAAATCTTCTACCAGAAACTGCATTTTCGTTTTTATTGTTTACTGTTTGTCTAATATTTAAATTTGATGATCTGAAACATTTGTAACAAATTAGCATAATTAGAAATTAGGAAGGGGAAAAATACTTTTTTCCCCTCCCCCAGTAACAGCTGGGCTTTTAAAACAGGCTTCCAATGAACCTCTACTTGAATATCTATGCTTTCAAGTGTAGTTTCACTTATGTGTGGTGATGCTGCAGTATTGCTTTCTGTTTATTACTCTGTGTGTGTGTGTGTGTGTTTGTATGTCAGGTTTTTTTCCTGCAGTTTCCCACTGCTCTGCTGTGTGGCGAAATCCGAAAAGCATATGTTGAGTTCTGTAATGTCAGCGGTGTTGCTTTGTGTGGCCTGCGAGTGGTGTCCACACACGCCGCTTTCTTCACCTTTGGCAGCCAGGCCACAACACCCCTCAGCCCGACGTCAGCTGAAAATTGTTCACCTTATAAAACCGTGGCCACACCTCTCCAGCGGGCCTCAGAAGCCACTGAGAGTCTGGTTTCAGCTGATGATTTCAGACAGCCATCTGGTGTGATAGAAATTCCAATAGATGGCAGCATCCTGCAACCAGGGCAGTCCACTCAGCTGCCTCTCTGGCTGAGAGGACCAGACCAGGAGGGAGTCCATGAAATCAACTTTCTGTTCTATTATGAGAGCGCAGAGAAAGGACTCAAGATAAGGTAAAAATTGAAAATTAAGCACTTTTGTGAACTGACCTGTAGGCATACATATCATTTCTTGGAACATATTAGTATTTTTCAAAGAAACATGATCAGCCTGAAATGTAACTTACATAAATTAAGGATTGAAAAATACTTCTATGTATGTATTTTTTGATTATATTGACAAAAAGTAGATTATTTCAGTGCCGGGGCACCAGTGAAGAAAAGGGTCATGTAGCCGTGGGAAAATAATTATTTGATCTCCTGCTGAATTTGTAAAGAGAAAACTTACAAAGAAATAAACAGTCTATATGTGAAATGATAGTTTTAATGGAGAGAGATAAAATATCAACAAAACATTCTAGAAATAAACACGTTACATAAACCTTATAATTTTATTTGCATGTCAAGTATTTGGTCCCCAAGCAAAACATGATTTAGTATTTTTTTGGAGAAGCCCTTGCTTGCAAACAGTGCTTTGTCAGCAAGACGGTGCTTTTGACCCACTCTTCTTTACAGAAACTCTAAATCCTTCGAGTTGTCAGGCAGCATTCAAGAAACTTGAAGTTAAGCTCCCTCTACAGATTTTCTACAGGACGGAGGAAGAAGATTGGCTTGGCTACTCATAAACTTTAAGCCCTTTTTCCATTAGTACCTACTCAGATCGGCTCACCACAATTCAACTTGGATCAAGTATCACCTAATGTGCGTGGTCATTGATATAGCAACGTGTCCGAGCGTCACGTGATGTAATTAGTATGCGACACAAATGCTATAGCAAAGGTGGACATCAAGGCAACAATATACCTACTGCTCGGTCTGTGGCTTTTGATCAGAGTCGAGGGGATCACGGAGTTGTTTTTGTTTGTTTTGGTGTTTGTGTTGGATTTTGTTTGTTCGAGCCCTTTCCCTTGTTGCCGTTTCAAAAAAAAAAATGGCAGTTTTGAATTTTGTGAACGAAACACTCTCATGACTCATCGAACGACGCCACTGACCAGCCAATCGGTGGCATGCAGTCTGATGACGTCACATTTTAGTACCATTCTGATTGCTTGGAGCCACAGCCGTGCAGGTGCTATGACCTTGTCCCTTAGTGTATTGAAGTCATCCACGTTTGGGTCATACTCAGCTTTTCTCTTCCTCCAAATAAGGTGGTTCAAGTTGCTCAAGAGCTCGATTTTAGTTTCATCTGATTATAATGCTTTATCTTAATCATTTAGATGTTCTCTGGCAGGCGTGCGATGGGCCTGTACTTGTGCCATTTTTTTTTGAGCAGGGCAAATTCACGGGTGCTGTAAGATTTAAATTCATAATGGAGTAGTGTATTACCGATGGTGTTCTTGGTGATTCTCCTCCCAACTGCCTTTAAGTCATCAACAAATCTCTCCCATGTATTCTTGGGATGATATATCACCTTTCTCATGATAATCCTCATCCTGTTATTGCAAGAGAACCATCGATAGGTGTTTTATATTTCTTATTAATCACACCAGCACTTGTCAACTTCTCACCAAGCTTCTTGCTTCTTCCAGTCTTGTGGATGTGTACAATCTTGTCCCCGACATCCTTTGACAGCTCTGTGGTCTTGCCCATTGTGGTGGAGAGCTTGGAGTGTGAACGAATTGATTTAGTGGACAAGGGTGCAACAAGTTAATCTGTAATTGTTTGAAATCTGTTTGCCACATGGGCACGCAGCTGATCTTTGTGAGCCAGAACTCTGCCTAGGTTGTAGGGGATCAAATACTTTGATCATTTAATATCACCAGTTTATAACTTTTATGTAATGTATACAAAGTTCTTTACACGTTCTGTGTGACAAAGTCTATAAATCATATCCTTATCTGGATTAAACATGGCTGTTTTGGGTACGCACGGACTGGACTGTGACCTTAACAAAGAAATTAATTTTTTTTAGTTTGCTGTGTGTGGGGTCACATAATGGCACAAGCCATAGTTCAGGTTTGTGTATGTTTGTGCTGAAAGTTCTCATAATCCTTGGGAAAAAACAATAAGGCTTTCTCTTTTCCCTCTCTCCGCATGTAAAGTCACCGGGTGCTGCGCCACACAGTATTTATCTGTGCTAGTCGGTCTTTGAGCATACAGGCATCAGCCTGTCGCAGCAGTGTTCCTCCACATCACTGTCTGGATGAAAAAGGCAGCAGTGGAACCCTTGTCTTTATTGATGTGGAGAACATCAATACGGTGAGATGCTCAGCATAGCACACACAGTTACATAGTTAAATCATGCCTGCTGCACAAATAACGATTGAACATTACTCTTCTCACAGAATGAAGGTGGTGTGCGAGAGTTCCACATCGTTCAGGTCTCGAGTAGCAGCCAACATTGGCGCCTTCACAAGTACATCAACCCGAACAAGGATAAAGGTGAGGTCTGGTACACCAGGAGATTTGTGCTTCATTTCATTTAATGGGCTAGTTCAGTTTCTCCATACAGTGTTAGCATGATTGATGAATATAATTTTCTATGGTGAAGTTCAAAGATTCAACCCATTAAAAACAATTGCTTCTAGAGCAGCAGCTGACCGGTTCTGTGCCCATGAATTTTAATTATTTGTGATGAAGCTAGATCTCCTTCAGAGGTTCAAAATCATGCCTCTTTCACTTTCATTTTGGGAAAGTGGAACATCTACACCACAGCAGCAGTGATCACTGAGATCCTTGGCTACAAGATGAACAGTGTCATGGAGCAGACCTCTCCATGGAGAAGGAGATTGAAGGCCAATATCAAGGCAGCACTAAGAGAAGTTAGCCAACTATTAGAGCTGCAGAAAGGTGTGATTAAGAAAAGAATGTCTGAGAAGTACAGCAAGCTGCCCATACAGGAGGCCAGACATTCAAGACAAAGTCTGAATCATAAACAGTTGGACAGCACCAGTCACCAACATGATTCACGCCTACCTGCTGAAGAAGCTAACGGCATTCATGAGCGCCTGGCAGTATAAGATGAGATAAGATAAACCTTTATTATTCCCACACGTGGGAAACTTGTGTCACAGCAGAAAGTGGACAGTGCAAAGTTACAGTAGCAAAAATTAAGAAAAACAATGGAACAAGATAATAAGAATAACATACTATATACAACAGAATAAAATACTACACTGTCAGAAAACAAAAATACACTTAGACTTACACTTATAAATGAACCAGCTGCTAATGGATGAGTTACACCTGGAAATAATCCCCCAGAAGGGACCAGTCAGTAAATTAGCAATACATCGAAGCTCCGGTCAGGTATCATAGCTGCTAACATGAACAGGCACATAGCTCAATACATGAGTGAAATGGCAGAAATACCAGTTACTAGCAGATAAAGCAGTCAATTAAGACTGTAAGATCAGACTGTGACCAGTCTGTACACCACCTGGACTGATTGCAAGAAATCCTACGACTCAATGTCTCACACATGGATCCTGATGAACAACACTAGAGGCCAACTTTAAGGAAATTGCACAAGTTGCCAGCAAGTACCACTGACTACCAATGACTAGATCAATGGATATAGTCTGTAGAACAGAGTAATCAGTAAGCACTTCTTTTATATGGATGACATCAAGAGAAACCTAATGTTATTTCCTTTAACTAGTGAGGGACAGTAACATGCAGGACTTTTTTATGAACAACAAACTTTTTTCCAGGCTACATGAAGGTGTTTTGAATTAGTGATATGTCATTTTCTTTCCACCATACAAATGATCTCCACTGTTTTCTTCTTCAATGCCATGTGCCAACAGTGTGGAGCAGCTATCTGATCTAGTTGTACAGAGGTCGGATTATCTTCTTAATACATTTACATCGTTGCTGCGCGTGACTGTGGAGACTGTGGATCATTTGAAAAAGAAACCCCCAAATCAGAAGTACTTGACTTCCTGGTATAACTGTCAAAGGCGAACATTAAAGGAGGAATTATATGGTTAAACTTAGTTACAGCACTTTGAGGATACTGTTTCATTTTCAGTGTCTCTGGTATATGTCAGAACGAGATCTAGCGTGTGATTAAAGTGGTGGGTGAGTTCTTTTATATTTGTGAGAGAAGTGAGTTGAGTCTAATAATGGATTAAATGAAAGAAATCAGACAGAAACTGGATATTGATGTGGATCGTAACTTGTCTTTTTCTTCCTTTTCTCCTTCAGAATGTAAACTTGGCAGCAGAGAAAGAGCCAAGCTGTGTTTTAGGGCCACACGTTGCAAACCCAGTGAAGGTACTTTTAGTGAAAAAACAAACCCCATCAGTTAGGCCATTTTCAGTGAGCATGAATTTCACAGTTCTGTCTGTTATTTCTAGCTACCTCTAAGGCTGTAGAGAAGTACACTTTTTCAGACCTGAGTATGGGAAATGAACAGGTGAGTAGAACATACACTTCACAATATACAATTTTCTGTTATGGTTGTATGTTCTCATGCTTTGTCATAGTTGTTTTTTGGGGATGTTTTTTGTTTGGTCCCAAAAGGTTGATTATTTTCATCTGGACGAAGCGTTTCCAGTGGGAGAAACGCTTCGTCAGTCACCCAAGTGACTTCTTCAGTCTCAGCTGACTGCAGGTTTCACCAACATTATAAACAGTACATTTGCACAATAACTGAAACCACTGAAAGAAGAATGTGCTCTGAGGTCAGTAGCTTGATCATTAATATGCAAATTGTCATGACCAACGATCAACAACCACTGATCGAAACCCATTGAACAATGGCCATGAGCACCATTCACAGAGTTGGGGAACGGCTGCAATCCCAGCATTGTAAGATGGTGAAAGATGTACCCTTAGGCCCCCTCTTCGATTCAGAGATGGTCTTTCCCTTTTCATGTAAATGGTCTCCTTGACTCTGCACTCAGACCAGCGTTCCTCCCTGTCCAGGATGTTACATCCTCATCATTGAAAGAGTGTCCACTGGCCTGTAGGTGTAAATAGACTGCAGAGTCCTGGCCTGACGAGGTAGCTCTTCTGTGTTGTGCCATCCGCTTCGCCAGAGTTTGTTTGGTTTCCCTGATGTATAAATCATGGCACTCCTCCTGGCACTTCACAGCATATACTATATTACTCTGTGTTGGGGGACCCGATCCTTGGGTTGCACCAGTTTTGGGTGTAACATGTTTTGGGGTTAAAAGCCACAGGGATGCTGTGTTTAGAGAAAATGTGTCTCAACTGTTCCGATATTTCTGACAGATAAGGGATCGCTAAAGGTTTTCACTTGGGCAGCAGTTGTCCTTCTCTCCTTGATCACCTGGAGCTTTCTTTAGGAGCCTTCCCAGCTTTGACAAATGTCCAGCTGGGATATTTACATTTACTCAGTAGGCTGGTTTCAGTTATTGTGCAGATTTACTGTTCATAAGGTTGGGGAGACCTGCAGTCGGCTGAGACTGAAGAAGTCACTTGGGTGACTGACGAAACGTTTCTCCCACTGAAAACTCGACGTCCAGATAAACAGAATCAACCTTTTGGGATTTCCTTATCTGGATGATTGAGCATGCATCAAGACATTTTTGCCTCTATGGTGTTTGTTGTAAAACAAATTTAAAGCTAGAAGGAACCATCTAGAAATGTTTGCCTACTTCTATGTAAGCTTTTTAACAAACAGTAACTCTTTCTGAATTTTGTGGAATTGAAAATGTGTTGTCAAGAAAACAGTGATGTAGCAGCATTATTTAATTCAATATGCTGTCTAACAGTCATCTATTAATGTATCATTCAGTTGTGTCGATGTTTAACTTTCCTTTAACTGACTGGCCTGCATGGAGAGAGGGTCTAAGTGATAGAGAGTGAATGGTGCTGTCTTTGTCTAGATCATCAGTTCTACCACACCATGTGGGGATTTCTTCTTCCGCTGCCTGACGTTAGAAACTCAGGAAGCATACGGAGCATCATCCAGGATATCATCAGTCAGCAAGAGTCAAGGCTCTGTACCCACTGAGAACAGAAGTTCAGACCTGACAGATATTGCCAAGGAGTGCAGTGAGCTGGACCTCAACATAATTGTCATTTGGAAGGTAAGAGAGTTTAGTGATACATGGATGGATAGATGTGTAGCACTGTAGATATTTACAGATAGCGAGCACCAGAGTCTCGGTTTGCAAGAGCAGTTTATAACTGGAGATCCTAAAATACAGACTACTGTAAATGTTTAAATGCTGGCTTTTTTTATGGGATATAAAACACACAAAAATATATAGAGAGAATTTCTAATGCACATTAATCTATTCATCCAAATTGCAGCATAAAAATAAATAATGGAAGAAAACAAAAATACAGTTAAGTCCTCTGTGCGTAGCAGTGACAGAAATGATGGTGTGGTCTTACCACAGTTTAGAAATGTGTTCTTATCTCTTGAATAGAAGTTGATCCAGCAGGAATAGTTATCTTAGGGGTGGCTCGCTATCACGGTTTCACAATCTCAGTTTTACAGGTTCACAGAGCAAAGATGTCCACTCGGCTAAAACAAACAAAAATCAGGTCAAATCCTCATTCATAAGTAATCAGGATAGATTTTAACCATAAAGGCTGGAGTTGGACACAAGGTTTATAATAAAAATGCATCTGTTCTCAACTTGCTTGGCAGTTTAATCTCTCTCCGTCACGCTGGTTTCTGCTATCCACACTACAGTCTCTTTCTCACACTTAGTGTTTTTTTTCCTTCCACCAGTGAGTGGCGCTGTGGTTACAATGATTGATTGCCAGAAAATAAGATAAAAGAACAATACACCAAAAACAAAAATACAAGTCACCACCACCAATGAAATCATACATGCTCATACTCATTAAGGGATCATTCTTAAATGTGCAATATACATTAGATCATATTAACCCTGGATGGATATTTTGATGGACAATAACCATTTTGTGCGTGTCTGTCTAACTAGGCTTATGTGGTTGAGGACAACAAACAGCTTATCCTGGAGGGCCAACTCCATGTTGCACTGCAGACCATCGGAAAAGAAGCCACTTCTTTGACTGCTAAGGAGGTACCGCAAGCTTTTTGTTTTTAGTCTATTTTTCTAAAATAAAACCAGCATAAGAAACCTAAACTTAATCCCACTTTTGATTATTCTTAGAAATAATGCAGAACTTTAAGCCCAAAAGCTAATGTAATGTTTTATTTCAGGAGGGTTTTAAATATTTTATATAATGCTGGTATGATTACTTTTATTTGTTAGAGCAAGTCTTCTTTAATAGTGTATGTGTGTTCATCTTCAGGAAGCTCAGGAGATGGTGCTCCTCAAGTTTAAATCAGACCTGCCTCCTCCAGTCATTCTTCCCTCTGCAGAGTTTTGTCAGCTCATCAAAACCAATCTACACTACCCTGAAACCTGCACACACCCATTTGTGCAGGAAAGGTGAGGCACCTGGCGTGTTGTTTTTCCTAACACAATGTTTGGTCCAAGTGATTACAAAAGGTTATTAAACAGGTGCATCTCTCTGAAATGTTCTATCAGATTTAGAAACGTATTCTTCAGATAAGAGATGGGACAGACTACGAGCAAAGGTTAATGTATAGCTCTCACTTTAAAAAAAGCTTTCACTCTAGGAAAGCCCCCTGGGATCCATAGAGTTAAGTTAAACTCAAGAAGTTACTCCAGGCTGAACTAAATTATCTCATCAATTCTGTTTGGCACTGTGTTGGAAATGAATTCTTTTGAAGGTCTGCATAAGACCCTTAGGCACATAGACCAACACAGATTTCCTTTTTGCAAGTCTTTATTGTAACCATAACCATTAAGAACCACCAAATGAGGAAAAACATTCAAATTTTATGTGATCTCCTTATTTTCTCAAGTTTAGGATTAATTTGTCATCTTTACTGCTGGAAAATAAAAAGAAGACTGTGCAAAGTAATTAGTAAAGCAAAAGGCTGCTAGCTGGTTAGAGAGAGAGGTAGAAAGAAGAGAGAGGACAAATAACAATATAGGAGAAAGACGATTTAAAGGTTAATGGTATGCAGTGATGGTTACACAATTAAACATATGGAGAGTCAAACGAGGTCAGTGTACATATTCAGTGGAAGCTCCTTAAACAGCCTTTGTCTATAGCAACATAAGAGAAGGTTCAGGGTGTTTTGATATAGCTATAAGCACATAAAGCATTATCACAGAGCATTAAGCCTTACCTATAGTAGAGCTTGGATTGTATTCTGTCTCACATATCCAAACTCAGGATCAAATATATG
This sequence comes from Haplochromis burtoni, assembly GCF_018398535.1. Classification (NCBI taxonomy): domain Eukaryota; kingdom Metazoa; phylum Chordata; class Actinopteri; order Cichliformes; family Cichlidae; genus Haplochromis; species Haplochromis burtoni. The sequence continues at coordinate 495,601 of NW_024582610.1, read as the reverse complement.
ATACTATGGGTTTTTAAGATATGATGGTGGCCGATTATTTGGGACTGTTTGGCTTTGTTTGGATTTTTAAAAATAAAGTGATAAGAGAAGCTCTTTAGAAATAATGTCTTGCAGTTTTAAAAAAATTAGTTGTGCGGCTTATAATAACCACATGCACAGAGCAGTTTTTCAGTGCCATCCTAAGACAGGATAATAAGATGTTACCATGTTTGGCAGTATTTAGCATTATTACATTTATCCATCCCATCCTCTGTTTGTAGACCTTTATTGTTTGTTTAGAATTTTTCCTATTCGCAAATATTTTTTTTGTTAATAAAAAGCTGCTTTTCTCTTTGTGCCTAGTCTCTGTTTGGTGCCAGTTACTCTGACTCTGTCCAACTGCTCCTTGGCTCAGGTAGATGTCATCATTGACTTAAGACACAAAAGCACCAGGTAAGTTTCTTAAAACAACATGTGTTCCTTCCTCACATGATTACTTTGTAAGGAAAATGGAGACAAAACTGTTGTGGACAGTGGATTTCACTTAAATAAGACTGACGTTGCTCTTTTTCAGTATAAAATTCAGCTGATACATACAGTGGCTTGAGAAAGTATTTATTTTTCATATTACCTCAAGATATATTTTTTTATAATTAAAATTTAGCTCAAGTTTAGATTGAACTCGGAATGACCATGGGGAAAAATGGTAGAAAATCTGAGCCACAGAAGTATTCAAACCCTTTGTTGTAGCTCCTAATTATCCTGTGATGCATCCTGGTTGAGTATCCACTAGTAGACAACTGAAAGAAGTCAACTCTCTATAGAGCATCTCAATTAAATTGCAGTGATACACACATTAGGACCAGGATGTAAAGCTTATAGTGTTCCCAACAGTACACGGGCCTCAATAACTGAAAAAGTAGACCATCAAGACTCCATTGAACTGTGTGAACAAATTGAGTCAAAGAGCAAGCATTTCTTTGGTTAGTTGATCCAACAGTAACCACAGATACTTGAGGCAGAATGTGAAGATGGTTTCTAACATGAGGTCAAAATAACACGTTTTTCTAATATCAGGTGATAAGTTGTGACCTCTTAAATGTAGCATTCTTTTCCAAAAGTACTTGTTTTTTTAACATAACACTTCTATTTGTCTCTTCCAGCCCAGAGTCCCTGGAGGTCCACAGCTCATTTGCTTGGGTGGGTCAGTCCCAGTACAAGCTGCAGCTAAAGCCCAAGGAGGTATTGTGTCTAACACTGCAAGCCTGTTTCCTTCAGGCGGGAGTCTACAATCTCAACACTCCCAGAGTGTTTGCCAAGCCATCTGAGCAGAGCATCATGTGTGAGACAAGTCAGCAGACGGCTACTCCTGCTCTTATAGTCATCAGCAATGCCTGAAACGAGCCCGATGGTCTTCAGGCACCTCTAGACCGTGCTGTGTGTTTTAACTCCATTCAAGGACCATTGACATAAATTCCTGGATAGACTGAGCATTTGTTCCGTCAGTTTTTGCAATACTGTAAGAAGAGCTGTTTACATCCTGAATTGTACATCTTTTTATTCAGTCTGCAGTCCTTTCAAAGGCAAAATGGGCACTGACGACTGAACCGCATTTGCTGCCCATTCTCTAACAGTCTACAATTTCATTATGCACACGTTGTATTTTGTTTCTGGACCAGTGAGTCAAACTGTGTTTAACCTCAACATATTGTCATTTAGCTCTTGTATGCACTTGAATTGAAATCTTTTCTGGAAATTATGTAATTTATTTATATATAACAAATTGGTTGTAAATAGAAAATAAAAGTCTAATGATACTGTAAAGGAATGTCAAGGTCATGGCATCTTTTTTTTTTTTTTCTGGTAATTTTGGACTGCAGCACTCTGCATTATAGAATCAAATATTCACATGTGGTGGTTATTTGCGTAATTTAGCGAAGAAAGTTTGTAGCACATAATCTGGAGTACACTGAAACAAGACTTCCATGGCAGCTTACAAGACAAAGAGTACAATGAAAAAGCACTTTATTAATCCTCATTAGTAACTTATCACACCTAAAGGTCTCTTGTCTGTGTTACAGCAAATTGCTTAGTTATCACAGTTTCATTTGCAGTAAAGTCTTGATTCAAGACAGTAGTTGTCAGAAAATGATTAGAAGTGAAAGTTTAGAGAAACTGACTCGCTATGGTAACCTGGTTTATAACAGGTTTACCACCTTAATTACAAATGACATGGATAATAACAGTTAGTGTTACAGTTGCTTTTTCAATTAATTTCTGTCTTCCCTTTTCTTAATTAATATTCATACGTGACTTGGTGTTAATGAGACATGTAAATCCCTGCTTTGAAGAAACTGGCCAGATTATTTTCACAATGAAAGTCAAACAACAACAAGTTCTCTTTAAAGCTGTACATAAATGTGCTTCTTTGGGTCACTCCAGCGAGTATCAGTCTCCTTGTTGGTTCACGAGTGGTTCATACTGTGACGATCGTCTGTAGAGAACATAGTGCTGAGTGATGAAAAGGATGTCAAACACGATGGAGAACAGACCCAGACCGAACTTTGTAGGATCACCAAACACCAGCTTCCACTCTTCTGAGGATCAAAATTAATACAGAGATACAGTCAAAATGCTCCAGTGCTCACATCAACAGTACAGGTAGTAAAGTAGATGCACCTATTTTATCCATTTAAAAATCCTAATTCTTCTCAAGTTATCACTTCTCCATGCCGCCCACAGGGCGAGGTGACAACAATACCCATCAGCTTCTTATAGCTGAGGGGTAAAATAAGCACAGTAAACACAGTTTTACTTTTCATGTCAACATTTCCTTTCTTTCCGTCACTGCAGAAATCCTGCTTATTCCATAGGTTTCATTAAATATTTTTGTATGTACAGTAAGCAAACTACTGTAATTACCATTGTTATAAGACTGCAGAATCATCTGGAGAATGCTGAAGAATCCACCAGTGAAGTCCAGTAACACATTGCCAATGCTCCATCCTTCAGTACTCTGTCTTTTGTAGTTCATGTATGCCTGGAAACACAGGAAAGCCATCAACTGTATTCACTGCTGATAAAAATAAATATGGCATAGAACATTTGAGACTTGTACACTGCTCAAAAATCATCAGGTCATATCAGGTCATATCAGGTGAAGAGAGGAGGTGCCCCTCTAGTGCGCCTATTGTTAATTTCATTAACATTAAGCAGCTAAAACTGTTTAATAACCCCCTGCTAATTAACTGACCAAGATCAATATCCCAACTTAATGACACACTCTAATTAAAAAGTGTTTTGTTTAGCAGTGTATTAATCAGGTTAGATGTGAACATTGTATTTCTAAAACATGTTTACTGTAATAAATCTCTGTAACATGTGGCACTGTTGCTGAAAAAGAAATGTAGACAGATGCACCACTGGTGGGCAGTGAAGGTGGGCATCAAAACACATTAAATCGATGGAACATCCAACAACGCAAGATTTTTTTTTTAATATGGTTTCAGTCTAGTATTCATTATTTAATGTGCAAGTCCAGTTTGTGTCTGAGTCTTACCTGTGGTACATATTTGATAAGAGTCACTGCTAGCTTAATGTAAGAGAAATAGTAAAGGTAGTCCAGCCAGGTGATTGTTTTGGCTACAGCAACAAATAAGCTGATCAAAGCAAACAGCCAGCCAATCAGCAATAAAATCAAGGCCGTCCGAGAGACTCTCTGTCCACCCCTCTGTAAGAAAAAGGGCACATAGCATTATACACCCGTCCTGAGTCTGAGACATCCTGCCAAACAAACTGACTCTGTGATAAAAGTGATTTTGAGAGTCATGTTGTATTCACCAGTCTTAACAATAAAGTCATTACATTAAATTATTCTGCTCCTCTGCTTTAAGTGTCTTAAAGCAGAAAGTCTTTAAGTATATGAAATGACATACACATACCTCATACACAGTAGCCTGGCTGACGTAGACCAAACACAGCAGGACAGCATGGAGACTGAAGAAAACATCATTAGCAGTCACAGGGTTGATTCCATTAGGGTTCCTCTTCAGAAACTCCTCCTACAGGAGGAGCACACAGTAGCTTAACAAAAAGTATTATGTATGTATTATGCAAAACCTAATGTTATTCTATACAAAGGCAACAGCCACTAGGTGGATCGTCCAGTGTAGTCATGAAAAACATCAACTGATCATCAAGAAATGCCACAAATGGATGGAATGTCTTCAAATTCACAGACAGTTGAGTGAAAAGATCGTAGAGTTGTTCTCAAGGAGACAGTATGTTAAATACAGTTATAAATCTAATTAAGCATTTAACTTTCAAAGGTTTCTCTAGACTCACTGGTACTGGCTGGTATCCTATTCTTCATGTGTATAAACAATGGAGTGTCCATTCAGTGGCTGGAGTTACCTTTATAGACGGTATCCAGAACAGTCCTATATTGAAGACGCTGTAAGCAATGAAACCCGTCAGGTTGAGAGCCAGGAAGTCAAAGTTGAGACCTACAACACTGAAGACAAACATGTTAGTTTTAATTTTGAGTAACTTTATTTTTAAAACATTCTACAAATTTCACACCACATTAAACCCAACACACAAGAGAGACTGAAGAGAAAGAGTCAGGGCAATCAATGTCATTCATTTTCTAGATTCTCCCTCCCCTCCGCCCTGCGTCAGATCTTTTCTTGATCCTGCCTGGTGTTGTAGGCCTTTGCCTCTACTGATATTGTGCCTAGACCTTGACCCTGTGCTGCCATGATTAGTGCCTCTGTGCTGTCTTTCAGTCCAGCTTTGTCCAGCCACTGGTAGGATTTTTGGATTTTTAGATTTTTAGACTTCTTCTGCCTGCCAACAGTACATGCTGTGCAGTGCCCTGTCCTTCCACGATGATTCCTCTTCTTGGTTCCTCTTCTTGCTCGGGTCCTTTTTCAGGTTTCTGCTGCCTGAGGTATTTAATAAGCCCATGATCACTTGTGGCTGATGCACTCATGGCCCTTTATCCCGAATAGCGGTTCTGACACTCACTAGTCCTCTTTCCTTCCTTCTGCTTAGCCGACAGTCTCAGGGTGCAGGACTTAGGGTGAAACCATTCATGCATGGTAAAAAGTCAGTGCCTTCTATTTCTTCCTTTGGCCAGCTCTGACAACTAGGTTGGGCGTAGGTGTCGATTGCCTGGCTCTTGTTCTTTCCATTCAGTTTACTCCTCTGGCCGTGACTTATTCTCTGCAGGTAGTTGCAGCTTTTCTATAGTGGACTCTTCCTGGTTCTCATTTGCCTTCCAAGGTACTTACAGCTATCCTCAATTTCTGTAATGTTGTCTTCTAGTAGTACAATCCACTCATACCTGACTACCTTCACTCTTTTTGGGCTTGAATTGAGCTCGATATCTATGTAAAGAAGCTAACATAGATATGTATCCGCAGCCAGTCTTGTTAGGTATAAATCGTGTCAAGGCCTGGTTCTGTCTAACTTTTCAAATTTGAAACCCTTTCTTGGGTGTCTGCCACTGCAATGATTACTGGATCATGTTCAGGGAGGTTGCTGTGGTCCAGTAACTGCTTGTCTCCTTAAATCTCTATGCTCTTGAAACTGTACTGGGAGACACAACAAACCTTCTGGCAATGGCACTGATTTATGTACTGATGTACCGCCTTATGCTACCAGTAGTGATTTACTTTAGCCGAATGCAAAACTATTAAAAACAAAAAGATGGGGGGGGGGGGGATCACACGTAAAACCATTTAGACAGATGTCAGTCTAACTACAAAATGATAACAATAATAAGAAAGAAATATATAAGGACAGATAAAAGATGTTTAAAAACTACCTTTTTCTCCTCCAGTTTTCGAAGGCTTGTGGATAAAAAGACACTGACCAGGCCAGAAAGTAAATCCAACCAATGACTTCACTAATTATGGACAGGACATTGCTATGGACAACTATGAAGCGGATCCTGACAGGCACACTGGAAAAAAAGATATAGCTTATGTACACAAAGAAACTGGACAGTTAATCAGTTAAAAAATAAAGTGGCAGCAGACATCAGCCAGCCTCTGGTGGATCCCTCCATCCATACAATACAATGCAACTTTATTTGTATAGCACCAGCAGTACACCAAAGTGCTTTACAATAAAAACAGGAAAATTCCATCTCATCGTGAGCATCATTAGCTCTGAGTAGTGCAGAATTAACAACTTTCTATCTTTTCAACCATTAGCTTATAACCATTTTGAGATCCAGACGTTTTGCGTGACAAAAGGGGACAAAGAAACCACATTTCAGTGCGTTTGTGCTCTGCTGCTTCAACCAATGTCTTGTAATAGCTTGTACAGTCTGGAGAGAATTAAAAACTTAACAGGAGATTCACTGGCACCAAGACTCAGTTTATAAGATTTGGACACCAAATTTGGAGAAGAAAGTGATCACTTTAAGATATTCAATTATTGCATTCAGTGAAGGAAATTATTTTCTTTGCGCTGGACTGACACCCACCTGTTGAGCTCTGTGCTGTTGGTAACCAGATATGTGGTCACCTGACCAACATCATGGGCTGTCACATTAAAACTGACAGCGGTAGCTTGTACTGGCATCATGACCTAAACAAAAAACTCACATAGATTTTGGTCTCTGCCTACTGTCACAAATACATTTTGATAAAAAATAATAATTTAGTTTCATCAAACTTAGATAACCCAGGTCGGATTTTGTCTTATAAATTCAAAAAACAGCAGCAAAAGAGGAACTGGCCTATGATAATAGTTATGGACTCCATCAACCTCTGAGAGGCTCTTTTTATACCCAATCATTCTTTAACCTTTCTGTAATCAGAGATGTTGTTGTGTTCATATTATGATATTACAAAGTTATTAAAAAAACAAACATCCAACCTGACTTCCTCAAAAGTATCCTAGTTTGAAATGTTTTGTTAAGCCCATGTTTTGTTGCCTCATATGCAGCATCATTTTTTCATGTTTGGTTTCTTACCTCCTCAGGCACTGTGATTATAGACGAGTAGTTTATCTTTGAGCTGTGTGTTACATTTAGGTGAATCACAGCTGACTGGTTGAGAGGGGAACTGCACAAAGACACAAAACACCAAAGGGAACAATACAAATGTTAACGCTTGCAATAACAAAGTCTACATTAAATGCCAGTAGTAACACATCTTACTTCATATGGGTATAATATCGCTTCTCTTTGGTTCTATCTGCTATGTAATGTAGTTAACAATGGATTTAGAAAAGAAAAAACAGAAAGGTTGCTGATGACTGTGAGATGAAGTTCTGTATCCTTTAAAACTATGATGTAGCTATAAAAGTCTTGCAAATAATTCAATGTGTAGTACAAATGATAACTACAATTATTTCAATTAACCCAGAATCAAAAAGGTTTCCCAGAATATAACTGTAAATGTTTTAAATGCTGAAAACACTGGTACTGTATACAGAATCGTTTTATTGCAATTTTAACAGGCTTTCTATTGTTAAACACAGAAAGTACACTTATATATATCTACACTGGTAATATGGCTTATCTAAAATACTATTACCTGGAAGTAATAACGACGGCATTTTTAGAGTATTCCTCAAGTGTAACAGCCTGAGGAGCAAACAAACTCAATCTGGATTCTGAAGTACAAGCAGAGTTTTGGAGGGCAGCGTTAGTGTTAATTTCACATTTTATGTATTTTTCTGCAGTGAAACGGATTCATTTAATCATAACAGTTCATCACCAGACATGTTGGTCAACATCCAGAACACCAGCAGCTGAGCAGGTAGGCATCTCTTTCCCAAACCTTGGCCTGTCATCTCTGTAAAATTATGAAAACCTAAAGAAAAGAAAGCAGCCAGAAGTCATTGGAAATCAGAGCTATCCAATGCAATCATAATTATAGTGTAAGATAAGAGGATTAAACAGATACTTCAGGTAAAAATTAGGGGTGGGCTTTATACTGCATGTACGTGATCTATCGCAATTTTTTCCGTGTTTGATGAATAAATAAACCAGCTTAATTTCAGTTGTTTTATTTTCTCTCATGAATTCTTGTTTGATGTCCTTTTTTGTTGCCGTGATCTTTTGTTTGTTAAAGGTCTAGTGTTGACCACAGAAAGAGACTTAATGTGACAGTATTGTCATTTGTGGAAAAACCTCTGTGTGCAACTGATGGTTAACAAATGGTTAAAATAAAACATTTCAATTCATTCAGACTTGTTGTATTCAAAGTTGAAAAAAATGGCTGATTTGAATGAGTATACCAGGGCAATTTTAGGCACTATAGGGTTGAAAATAACTATTTTTTTGCAGGCTTTTTAAACATATCATGATATATATTGTGTATCGCGATATATCCTCATATCGCCCAGCCCTAGTAAAAACTATTACTGAAAACACAATATAGGCTGTAGATCATTTAGTATCTGTTATTCAAAGCCAAACACAGGTGAAAGTACAAAGGTCCTGTTTTTGTTTCATGTTTTAATAAGATTAATCAGATAAATATCTGTTTCCCGGGTTACCTGGATTTCATGTTAACTAGTTAGATTTGTTTACATATTTCACTCTCCGTGTTCCAGATGTTGCATCTCAGATTTGTCAATTTCTGTGAGCAGGCTATATCATAGTTTATTTGACCTCACAAAAAAAAAAGAAGACTGCAATTCCCAGGTCATGAAAATGCATATAGGTGTCAATATTATCTTCAGAGAACAATCCAAATTAAGCTAACTGCAAATAATTATAATGCAGCTGCATTAACTCATTATATTATATAAAATAAATAAATGTGCCTCATCATTCATCACACCTTTCATCACATCAGCTGGGCTGTTTGTTTGTGTTTATCCTCAGAGTGACTGATTTGATTTAAAATCGATAGGCATGATTTAAAAAGAAGACACTGAGCAGCGGATCATTCACGATGGAAACCAAAGTTTATCAATGAATCAGTTTGGAATAATTTCTTTCCAGTTGGCAGGTAAGTAAATGCTGTGTATTTCAGCATGAAACATGGCATAGAAAGTTTAGAAATGGAGCTGTAGTGCCTACCACTGATTTCATTGCTTCACCGACAAAAGTGATAACCAGCAGGTCATCCTAAATGCATGTCCATGTCAATATATTCTACGTGTAACATTACAAAACAGTGTTTCGTTAAATATACTGTATTAAATTAAACTTGTTGAGCTGATTCATACCAGTATAGCTTAGTAAAATAATTCACAGTTGTCTTCCTTGATATGCTGCCAACCTGCTTGAAAATTCTTCTCTTTTGGATATATGGTGTTACCCTCAGCCTTAAGGCTGCATGATTTGGTATACCTGCCCTTGATAAGTGGTGATAGTCACAGTCCACAGTCAAAAACTTTGCCTCTGTCCTAAAACTATTCACTCCGTCTTCATATGGAGTGTTTGAGGTGAGCCCCACGTAGCTCTGCTTCTCAATAGTTGGATTTTACTGATGTGCAGCAGAAATAAACTGAACTGACGGAACCTCCCCCACATTTCAGAAAATCTAGGGGATGTACCACAAGGAAGTTTAATACAACTATCACTGTTAGTATAGAGGGGGTTTTTTTAGTATAGAGCACCAAAGCCAAGTTTATATAGATCAGACAAGACAAACGCATCTTCCAAGGAATCAAATGCATCAAATGAAGTCTAATAAAATAACAAAGTTGTCTGAGATAAAGCGATGTCTTCATCTTACCTGTTTGGTCTGGAAGAACACGTACACACAAATAATAAAGCAATAGGCTTGCGTTAAGTAATGAACGAATAAATCTTTACCCGAACATATAAAAACTACTCGACAAAACACGTCCTCAGCTGTACTTCCCTAACAGATCACGGGATATCTTCTTCGTCCTATAACAGACGCTTCTATGTGTACTACTGCCCTCCGCAGGGTAACTCAGCTATAAAGATGCGTACAGATGAAATGGTGCTGCTGCTGCTGCTGCATATGTAAAAGTGGATTGAATTGTTTAATGACGTTCAGGAACAAGATGTATTTTATTTTATTCAATCCCCACTGCAGCCAAGTCAACATACATTGTCAGATCGGCAGGTATGCAGCACACTGACTGCAACACCAGCAGTAACCCTAACCGTATGTCCTTACGTTAAATAAACATCATTCATTTACCGTTTGTCGTCTGTATTCTGAATTGAAAGCTCCACACAAGACAGAATTATTCTAGAGTGCGAATTATTAAATGCGTACATTTAATAATTATTAATTAAATATATGCTAATCTGATTGGTGCGCTAAGATGACTGAACACCTCGGCGATTTAAGGAGCCAACCCACCACCACCAGGTTTGACTTTAATGTCATTTTAGTTACGTCAATAAGTATAAAATATTCATTTGGGAAGCATGAGTAACATCGTACCAAATCGTAACAGAAAACGAAAATCAGAATCCCCTCGCCCCGGAACGTTTCTGGGCCATATACTGTTTCACCGGGACCTTTATTATATCAACTCCTGTGTCCGACCTTCTATTGAAGAGTTTCCTGTCACAGTTTAGCAACCTTTCCAATGCTCGACATGTTTATAACTAAACTTTGTGCTTCACGTGGTTCGTTATCAAGGTTAGACTGCTGTATTAATGTTTACAAATATATTTATTTCTTTTGTTGGTTTTGTTTTTTAAACATCAAACTCTCTTAGTTCAGAAGAAGAGTCATTTTCAAATTCCGTTCAATCAAGGAGGCTAATGTTAACGTTATACTTGGAAAAGAGAAACGTGTTGCTTAGATTGGATTTGTCTGTGGCATGCTTTTTATGTGTCTGTACTGATTTTCTTGTGTTCGTCTTTCAGTATAGGCAGCTGTGTTTGGCCTTTGTTCACCCGTTCACATCGGCACGGCCAGGCTAAGCTGCTCCACACTCAGATTCCTCAGCTTAACTCTAACAGAGCGTCAGTTGCATGCTGTGGTCGGCAGAGATACGAGAGGATGTATCCTGTGATGTTAGTCCGTCCTGATGGGTCAACAGTCAGCATCAGATACAAAGAACCCAGACGCATCATAATGGTTAGTTTACCATATCTAAAAGCCAGTAATCCCCTGGCTTGCTGTTTGTCATGAGTCTTATAGATGTGCAGTCTTAAAGCAAAAAAGAAGAGATCATGTAAATTACATCATCACTGTTATTTTCTAAGACCTGTCATTTTTCAGTTAGATGACTTAATGAGCATATATGAATTAGAGGTGGGAATCACCATACATCCCACGATACGATATTATCACAATACTTAAAAATATTTTGCGATATTCAGATTCTGTACATAAAGGTAAACTTTATCAATATTCATTTTCTCTAATAACAAAGTCTCACACTCAGTCTTTCTCTCGTTTCAGTCAGTTTTATTGTTGACAAACTGAACGGTTTTTATTACAGTCTAGTCCCATTTAACTGAATGCAACCATCTGGTACAATTATAGCTATGCTGAACTATGCAATTTATGAAAACTATGCAGCCCATTCAGCAACTGAAGAATTTAAAAGTAAATTAAAACAAAATATAATTTTACATTAAATAAAAAAGTTTTAAACTTATTTAAAATAAAACATCTTAAATTAAAATAAGTAAACTGTCATGTTTATTGCTGCCAAAAAAAAAGTTAAACACATTTGGACAGTGTCAGGATTCTTGCTCAGAAAAAGGATCAACATGCTCTGAAGTCAGAGCATGTTCCAGTCCACAAAAACTTTTTTGTAACAAAATATCGATTTCTGCTGTCCCTGTATCGATACATTATTAGCAAACAAAATATCACGATACTACACAGTATCGATTTTTCCCCCACCCCTAATATGAATAATGTATGTATTTGTCTAAAATAAATTTACAGTTAGTTTTTCCAACATTCTACTGTATACAACCCAAACCCAGCCCTCCACATGCTAATAAGAGGAAAGCAGACTCAATAGATAATAAAAAAAAATAACAAATTGCTCGGGTCCTGTAGCAGAAGCCAGTGAGCATGTCACTTAATATTTTGCTTATGTGAGCTGATGTGTTGTTTTTAATTTTATTTTATTCATCTGTTTTGAAAGATGCCGGTAAATCTGTCTACTCTGTCAGAAGAGGAACGTCGAGTACGGCTGAAGAAAAGAGAAGTGAAGAAGCCTCAAAAACAAACAGGAGTCCAGTATGAAGATGATTTCAAAGTGGACAAATATAGCCACTTGTGGAAGAAGAAATAAGAGTTTTATATGCAAATGCAAAGCATACTCATACAGTATCCATAAAAAATAAGTTATGTGTCTGTGTTTTGTTTTTTGTTTATTCTTAAGTGATACTGCAAAATGTCAGGGATCACCAACTGAATTGCGATTGAGTTGTACTTGGGTAATGTCCACACCACTTCAGTTTTTAATCCCCCTTGAAACAGAGACTTCTGGAAATACTGCTGAACTTGACAGTATTTTAGTCTGTAAGGCAGAAACAGACATTTCAAAACAGCAGACATTGATTGGCTTCTTGGATCTTAGTGAGTCCTTTCATGATTTGGCATACCCATCACATAAAAGAAAATGGCCTTGACTATGGCTACTGATGAATTTTATATATTAGTTGTTGAGCATGCTAGGGGCATTTTTGCAGTGAAAGGTAGAATTCTGTTATGCTACTACTGCATGAAAGAAGCATAGAAGGTATGTGTCCGTGTATGTTTTCAGTCATGTTGCTATGAACAGTAAAAAAAAATATATCTTGTTGTTTTATGTTGCTGTTTCCTTGTTTATTTTCAATAAAGTAAATTGAAAAGTTATGTAGACTCATACCTTTTGGTTAAAAATAGAAGGGTAGGGGTTTTCATCAGGAACAACTTGAGTTTCAGTGAGCTTGTGTTCTTCCTACTTTTCCTTCCTATTATACTGTATGTTATATTCTCTGCTAGTGGTAGTTTGCAGAGTAGTTGTCAGGTGAAGGCAGTATTAAAAAAAACTTGTCTGTGGACTACTCTTGGTTGTGCTGTTGTTAGTTTGTCAGTCAGCTGCAGAGAGAAGCAAAGGTATGTTGTATAAAGAGCTTAAGAGAAAGTGTTAAGAACAAAAAAGAGAGTCTCCACTCAAACCATTGTCTGTACTTTAAACAACACTGTCATAGCCACACTGTTACAAAATGACCGTGATGTCATGTCATATCTATTGCAGGCTGACAAGTCATTTAATGAGTGATGGTGTTGGTTTGCTCAAAATTGCTGATGATTATTGGTTAGTTAGTCTAGTTAACTGTGTTTTTATTTTATTTTTTGTTAAATGTTTTCAGATGTAACATATCTTTTCTGCAGTCTGATCTTTGCAGAGCATCTAAAACACAGCGACCTGATATACTGAAGAGTATATGAAGCGTTGAGTAAATTAGTCACGTATTTCATATGCGCATCCTGTGTATTTCTTTAAAGATTATTTTATATAATTTCAGTGCAAAATATACTTCCGTAGACATTACAACTATTCATTGCAATCTAGTTATATGCTAGTGCTAGTGTACTTACTTCACTCTCCAGCAGGTGTCGACAGTGCACCAGTGGGTTCGCCAGACGCCAAAAACCACACGAGCAATTCTCGCGAGAATTCGATTTGTGTCCTTGATAAGTCCGAAATGGGGTACTGGGACCTACCGGAAGGTACAGACTGTGTGGAAAAAACATGGATTGCTACGAAACTTGGCACGGCTTTAGGTAACTATCGTTGGTGACATAATTACTTGCAAGTCATGTTGTGCAGGGTCGTGAAAGCAGGTCATCTGTGTGGTGGGTTAGTCAACGCTTTTGAACTTGCAGATTAAGATTGCCTAGCAAGCTACATACGGCTAGGTTTGCTTTTGCTAAAGGATGGACCTGGGTTTCCTAAAATACAAACGTTCAGTGAATTATTTAGTTAGCGGTGCGTTTGCTTCAGCTCAGCAGATAATCACGTAAACCAGTACTGTAAGATTTTTAAATTACAACCTAGAATACCTTGAGATAGTAATGGGCGATGAAACAATACAGATGAACATGGCGCCATAGCGTTTCCTCGATACAAAAATCAGACACGGTCAATATGAAGTCTGTACGTGACTGTTTTGTTAGACTACACGAACAACCAACGACCGTGACAATAGCGCCATGCTCAACTAATAGGTTGACGCACACATGCTTTGTGGAATAACCAGGTCGTAATCTCCCAAAAAATGATTGCCGATGTTTCTGTGTTTGTAATATTTTTGCTTATATTGGTAAATAGGCTTTTGACGACGTGACTTACGAAGGGGCTACATACAAAATATAGAAATGACCTGTTTCGCAACCATCTTACTCACAGGTCTCAAACTTCAATGAGTTGGCGACCACTGCTGGCACTGTCATCTCATTGGAAGCCCTCTGGAGTGTTTGCGTCGTAACAAGCCTTGAACTACTGTACTTGCTTTTATTAAAGTTCACTGTCAAGACCAGTTTCTCACACGGTTCCAAAAAGGGGCACTACACGACTGAAAACTCTGGACAGCTCTTGCAAGGATGAAGGGAGCTCTCAGAAACTTTGCAGTCTGCTCTGCTTTTCCCTGTGCCTCTCGGAACTTAGTTTTCAGTTCACTGTTGCACCGCAAGTCAGTAAGTTCATTTTGCAGCATGCTGGGGACACGCTCATCAGCTGAGAAGGGGTCTGCAAAAAGCTGGACAGTGCTCTGTTTGTTTCATGCCACACCAAACTGCTCAGTCGCACTGCACAGCTGCTGACGCATATCTCTAGCTTTGGTTGGGCCATACATGGGACACAAACTCAGCATTTCTTCTGTCACCTCAAACTAATGATCAACACCTCTGATGAAAATTGCTGAGCATTGTCAGTACTTTCATCAAGCGCCACGGAGTGACAGTGAAACGTCGACCTTTGTTCATAGATATTACTTGATAATGTATTATTCCGCTCTGCCACGTTGTTTGCCGACAGCAACGTTGTTGAACAAACTTTTTTTTTCTTTCTTCCTCTTCATTGAATGGCTTCCCTACCTTAGCGATTAATTGACTAATCACATAACCTGCTTTGAAGGCAGCATCAGTGTCCTTACTGGCTTTGTGGAAAAGTTCTTGCTGGGATAGTAGTCCTCTTTGTAGCTGTTTGGACCATTTTCTCCCTCTTCCCTTGTTCTTTCCATAATGCTCTCCATGTTTAGTCGCATAATGACGCTTGAGATTATATTCCTTCAGAATAGCAAGTTTCTCCTTACCTAAAAGGCACATCACCTACACCCAACTCAACAAAGAAATACAGCAGTGTCCATCTTTCCGATGTCGGCGTTCGTCATCCACTTTCCTTTTCAGTTCAAACGTGTTCTGCTAATATAATACTGCTAATTCCTTGAGACCTCTGATCTTAATGACCGTGCTATTCTAATACTTTGCATTAACATTTAAATATTATGCAATTAACGTAATCGGCCAGTTGATACGACCCTCTAGCGGCGCAGCTGATGGAACAGTGCTACGTGCACTTTATAAAGATATTTTATTTGTTGCAATTTAACAACAGGTAGAAATACAAGGGACCGAGACGAGGTTGCGGCCATGAGCGAAGCAACCGCTCTGGAGCCTTGGCGCAGCTTGATGAGCGAACCAGTGCGCTGGCCACGTCTGCATCTTGGGCAGTGGCGTGCTGCTGCACCTCCAACCAGAATTTCAGTTAGGTCGTCAGGGTCGATGAAAACAGGGACGTGCAGAGGGGGGGGCTAGAGGGGCTTGAGCACCCGCCCCTTTCCTGATGAGTGCCCAAAGTGCCCTTTTGTTGAGGCAACTTTTAAAAATTTTATTTATTTTTTTTTATGTGTGTGTGCGTGCGGAGTCCTGTCTGTGCCCCTCAACAATAATATTTAACTATTAATCATAGTTTTGCTAAATAAAAGGATCTGGCTTGCATCAGTCACATGATCACATTTAACCAATGATCGCCCTTGACGGCAGAACGCGCTGGTTACGAGCCGGGAACGAGCTCACAAAGAGCACGCGCATTTTTTGCGGTCCGGAGCTGTAGGAGAAACACAAGTTAACTCAGAGACACAGACTGATGCGACAAAACCAGTAAGTAGGTGTACAGCGTACACTGTAGTGTGTAGCACCAGGAGTATTAGCTTATTACGTACACGTTGGTAAGCTGTCTTGTTGCAACTGACGAACTGAAACAAACGAGCGTGCTGTGTGTGCAACAGCGCGACAAACATTACCTGTCCTTTTATTAACTGCACAAGTAGTGCTGGTCATAGCTGCTGGCTACCTGTGTAAGGCTGTCATGGGTCTGTAGCTCTGTCACCGTTTTAGGGAACATATTTAGTTTTAAAGTAAGTTTCTGGGCATTTCCTGCCTTTCTGGAGGGATTATATTTCACTAAAAAACGATCTAATATGCATGTCCACATAATAATTATTATAATTATAATATATTAAAAAACACACGCTGTATTTTAAAGAACATACATTAAGAAGCAGATTATATTAGATTTATATTTTAAATAAGACAAAATTTGGATTTTACAGCAGTAAAATGATTGTATCTCTACAGTTTAAAAATGTAATAAGCTTTGCCCTGCACAGAGTGGATAGTGAAACAAATGGAATCATCATAATGACATTATTTCATATTTATTACTTCCCCCTCCTCATTGCTTTATTATTGTAGCTCTAGTAATAAATAATAATGTAAGGATGCCCATAGTATATACAGTATTCTGAAGAAGGTCTAAAATGTCACTGTGTGTGCATGTGTGTGTTTTATTTAGCTGGATTTAAAAAAATATTACTCATGATATAACATTGTGCAGACATGGCTGGTAAGGACATGAGGAGGAAACAGTAGGAGCTGTGTGAGGCTACTAAAGGCAGGGCTATAACATTTTTCTGTCATCATTTTATTATAGATTAAGTGCAAGAGTTGTTAGGTGTGGATAATTAGATTATAGTTTATTGCAATAGCAAGTTGTGCCTTGTTCTCAGATAGACAGCAAGTGGAGAGTGATATATGAAATGATGGGAAGGAAGGAAGAAGAGAAGCAAAGAGTGATTCACAGGCAGAGCCGAGTTTATGTCACAGTTTTTCGTTGCCTTATGGTTCCAAGCGCTGTCACCAATCTTTGCATTTTGTTATTATCTCATGACACTTGTTTAATCAGCTACCATCTCTCCTGTGGACTTTTTAATGTCTACAGTCTCAGATCAACACAGCCCTGCCCTTCCCATATTAGATTCTTGATGAATGTGTGTTGTTGTTATTCAGCATGGTTCAATGTGCCCCTTTTTAACTTTGAGCACCCGCCCCTTTAAACCTCTCTGCACGTCCCTGATGAAAACCAGGGGAAAATACCCAGAGGAACGTCCAATCTCTAAGAGGTCCTCTATGGTGAAAGTAACGGAGAGGATAACGGCAAAACACGCAGTACAACAGGGTGGAAAGATGAGTGTCAGGGGTCATTTGTCACAGAAGGATTTCACAAAGGTGAAAGGGAAGGTTTACAAGACTTTAGTGAGACCTGCTATGATGTATGGTTTAGAGACTGCAGCACTAAGAAAAAGACGGGAGCAGAATATTTTCACTGGGAGTGATCAGAATGAACTGATTATAAATAAATACAAGTTGCTGTCAATTAAAAACTCCTTCATACCAGCTGGTCTAAAGTGATTGTGATTGTCAGCCCTACAGCAAAACTGACTTTTTTTTGTTTTTCTAAAGTTTCTTAATTTGTTTGTGTGTTTCAGGGCTGGTTGGTTCAGCTTATCACATAGTGGCGTTCCAACCTGACTCTGCAGTGGCAGCGTTACAGAGGGCTACCAACTCAACAGTTACCATGGGTAAATGTATTGTCATTCAAAACTCCACAAGAACTTCAGTGTATGTGGTTTATGTTAAATCTATCTGCATGTCTGAAAACTCCACTCCTTAAGGTCAGAAGCACTGAGATTTTTCCAGTTTCTTTAGCACTGGGAAGATTAGGAATTGCCGTCACTTTTGTAATGATTCACAGGTAGTGATAATGATAATAGTAATAATTATGATGATGATAACATTATCATCAACAACGACTGAGTAAGGTTCTTTATCTATACACAGTGATTTTCTATGATTCCATACTTTAAATAATTGTGTGAAGTAGGGCTGCACGATTTTGCATAAAATGAGAATCACGATTTTTTTGGCTTAGAATTGAGATCACGATTTTCTTTTCCAGTATAAATATTTATTGCACTTATTAACTGCACATCAACTTCGTAACAGTTGAGACTGAACATAAAAACAATAAATAAACATAAAAACAACAAATGTCTCACGTTTTGTTGTTGCCGCAAAATGTTGTACTGCTTGAAATTCCGTCTCCACCGTTGCTCGACACTGCGTGTATAGAGCAGGTAGTGCAACAATAGAAAAATAGTTGCGGGACGGCACTGTGTAGCGTTTGTCTAGGGTGTTGATCATTTTCCTAAATCCCTCGTTTTGCACAGTGTTGATGGGAGCCATATCTTTGGTCAGGTGATAAGTAATAGCCTCCGTAATTTCTTTGTGCCTGCGGGAGTTCGACGGGTATAGGGAAGCGCTGTATAAGGTTCCCGTTATTGATGTTTGGGTGGTTGACCGGGACGGATTTTCTCCTGTCACTTTCTCGTCATCCCTGACGTGCTCTCCGTTGTTTTTTCCCTGCTAATTTTAGCATCACACGGCACAGCTTCTGTATCACGTGGTATAAGGCTCCGCCCTTGTCATTTGTTGAGCAGGAAGAGTGAGCGCTTGTTTTCATGCAGATAGTCCCGGATCAAAATGCGGTACAATCGTCGGTTTTTTTTTTTTTTTTTTTTTTTTTTTTTTATCGTTGTCATTTGGAAATGAGATCGCACATAAGTATGAATCGAGATCGCGATTTTCTAACGATTAATCGTGCAGCCCTAGTGTGAAGCGCTGCCCTGATGGCAATAAAATTCTAAGTGCAAAAAACCCTCCGAACACAACTTTTGTGGTTTTGTTTTTTAATTCCTTGAACATCACTGCACTCAATATCGTCACTTCTTTGACTAACTAATTGAATTTACAACAGTAAATTATTTTTCTAGTGCAGAAATGCCATCTGAAAACACAGCCTTAAAAGGTCATTCATTCATTCATTCATTCATTTTCTTATAGGTTTGTAAATCATAAAAGTTTTGGCCAAAGTAAAAATGCACTATATTGCCCAAAGTATTCACCCGCCCAAATAGTTGAATTCAGGTGTTTCAATAACTTCCATGGCCAACGGTGTGTAACATCCATCACTCTGGCATCCCGAGTGCTTCTGCAAACATTTTTGAAAGAATGGGTCACACTCAGGAGCTCGGTGAATTCCAGCGCGGTACCGTGATAGGATGCCGGTCACTGATAAATAGTTGACAGTCAACGGTTGGTGGTATTAGGGCTGCAATGATTCATTGACTAATTCGAGTAATTCAATTATTAAAAACAGCCATAAGACAAATTCTTTGCTTCGATGCTTCATTTAATACACAGCTCTGTGTGCCGACGTGTTAAACGCGACTGTTTGACCCACATTTTCGACTGAAAACAGACCTGCATACAAACGTATTTAGGAACAGCATATAAATATCAAAAAGTTTGACATTGAGCGCATACACACACCCCAGAGTTTCAGCAAAAAGACTGTTAAACAGCAGCAGCAGCAGTGATGATGATGGTCTCATAGTTTAACATGGAGCTGAATATTCATTAATGCTCTTAATAACACCGGTGTTTCTTATCCAGTTAACTGATAGAATAATCATTAGATTCATTCATTCAGTCATTAGAGCTCGGCTTAGCGCCTTAGTTCCAGTGAAAGGAACTCTTAATGCTTCAACATACAAGAATTTTGGGCGTTTTCATGCTCCTGACTTTGTAGGAATAGTTTGGGGAAGGCCCCTTCCTGTTCCAGTTGTGCACCAGTGCGCAAAGCAAAGTTTTATAAATACATGGATGAGCGACTTTAGCATGGAAGCACTTAACTGGCCTGGACAAAGTCCTCAACTCAACCTGACAAGCTGTGGGATGAGTTAGAGCAGAAACTGCGAGCCAGGTCTTGTCTGACCTTACAAATGCGCTTCTGGAGGAATGGTCAGAAATTCAATCTCAGGTTTGCAGTAGGGCTGGGCCATATCATACCGTTCACGGTAATACCGGTTAATTTGGGCAACGATAAGAAAATAAATATCGCGATAGAATATGGGTAAAACGCGCATGCGGTGCCTTTGTTTTCATACGCACATGTGGAAAAACACAGATGATAAGGGCGAAAGGGATCGTTGAATGAAACGGATGAACCAGAATTGGTTTGTAAAAATGCTGCAACTTCAGTGGTGTGGAACTGGTTTGGCTTTCGTCCGTCAGATACACAACAAAGCACTATTTTTGGTAGAGCATGCTAGCGGGCCGTCGTTATTACCGTGTTTTTTGGAAAATACGGCACACTTAAAATCAATCCTTTGATTTTTCTGAAAATCACAGTGCCCCTTATAATCCCGTGTGCCTTATGTATGAATTCTGGTTGTGTTTACTGACCTCGAAACGATTTTATGTACACGGCGCTCGAAAATCTGTCAAATGTTTTAGTACGACTTTGCTAAGCTACGAAGCCGCACCGCTTGATGGATTGTCGGAGCATTACGGCTATCGTAGGCAGGAGCCTCGCGGAGTGATACGTACTGTGCTTCAACATAATATTACCGTATTGTGTGTGTATAACCTCTTTTTAAGTTTTGTGGATATTATACATGGTTATGCTGAGGATATGTCGGCCAATTTCCACTGGAAATGCCTTTTGGTTAAACTGTCAGCAAGGAATTTGCATTTGCACTGTTAATTTTTATATAACTTTAATGCACATAAAAAAACAGCTGCTTGTTTAAGTGAAAATACATTGATGGTTTTTTGCACTAATAAAGTTGTGGAGTTGTAAAGTATTTTGTCTAGTGTCAATTATATCGTCAGTTATATCGTTATCGCAAATTTTCAAATGTATATCGTGATAAATATTTTTGGTCATATCGCCCTGCTCTATTTCAGTACACAACAAGATATATTTTCTATGTTCAGTCCTGTAGTGGGTTTAGCTGTTTTAGCTGCTGATCTTTGGATCCCATAATTTTTTTTTCTTTTTTTTTTTTGGATGAATGAAATAATGAGGGAAATTGTCTTCCTGTTTTCAGCTGCCATGGGAGCCATCTTTGGAATGACAACATGTCTCAGTGCTCAGGCCCGTGAAGCTCCAGACGACCCGCTGAATTATTTTATCGGCGGCTGTGCCTCGGGGATTTTTTTGGGAGCACGAAGTAAGTATCAGTCCTGACAGATGTGACTAGACAAGAATTCAAAATTTTATTTATTTTTTTCAGGAACACAACAAAAGTTAGTCCTTTTTAAATAAAAAGTGTGATGTGCAATTAACACACCACACTCTTTAGAGCATATTTGTGCTAATGTGCCACAATAATAATCAGCTGTATAACTAAAATGAACTTGGACTGCACTGGAGTGTAATTCTAAATGACATTTTACTTGATCATACTTACTACGTCTGCATAAGTTTCAAACAGTCCTTTTTTGTGTTACTTATTGCTGAGAATCACAGCTGTGGATCTTCTGCACTATTTCTTATAGCACAATGGATTGTGGCCAAAAGAAAAACCCCTTATTGGCCAGTATGAAGAATATATAAATATAAAATTCACAAGAATTTAAAGATATGTTTTCTGTATACTTTCTTTAAATCTTAGAGTAAGTCCCAGTTCTTGGTGTAAACTCCGCTCTGCTGCTTGAGGAAATGCTGCTTAATGAGAAGTTTAGGAATTGCAGTGACTCTTATCATCACTAACAGGTGATGATGGTAGACGGCTTGTTATGGCTAATTAAATCTGTTCTGAACATTTTTCATTTAAAGTCACAGTGGGGATGGGAACTGATAAGAATTCAGCGATTCTGATTCTAATATCAATATCTCTTATTGATTCCCTTCATGATGCTCATTGGCTCCACTTTGAGTCACCACCATCTCTAAGCAGCTTTTCAAAGACATTAATGTGCTGTGTGGTCAAATGTTTGTGCATGTTGGACAACCGATTTCCTTCAGGGGAAAACAAGATCATACATACTGTTAGATTCTGTTCAGTAACAGAGAAAATGTCTCTGCAGTTCTACAGTAGCATTTGGTTTGCCTAATTAAAATCATACTGTGTGCTGTGTCTGTGTGTGTATCTCCAGCTCACAGTGCTATAACTGGTACATCTGCGTGCCTGGGTCTTGGAACACTGGCTTTCTTTACAAAAGTGGGCAAGATGGAGGGATGGAAACTTGCTGGACCACCTAAACTATAAGAGGAAGATGCCCGGAAGATTGTTATATTGTAAAAAATACCTAATGTAATAAAGTTTTTTGAAAAGGCCAAAAAAAATGTTGGTTCGTTTTATTTGATTTCATTTTACATTTGAAAACACTTTTAATTTAAGTAGCTGTTGATGTAGAAACTGGAAAAAATGTTCGGCTATAGCTGTGTCATATGGTTCTTATGTTTACAAAGGTTTATGTGTCCTTTTTTAAAAAAATAGCCTGGAAGGAGCCTAGCTCCTAATAATGTCATTTATTTACACATGCCACAAAATGTGCAAAAACATTGTATTTCTGTGTAATTTAGTGTTAAAAATTATTGTTAATGACATTAACAAGTATTTTTGTTAGACAGCAGGAAAGTCGGATGGTTGCCAGAATTGATTTATTGAAAATTTGCCAGCAGTGCAATGAAAAAGCAAATCACAGCAACACTGAGTGAAATGCTGCGTACAGTACAAATGCATCACCTTCTAATTTTCTACTTTTCACATATGTTTGTGGATGCTGACAGGAATTTTAACCTTTTCTCAAGTTCAAGACTCATTTCCAGTTTTTGGAAAACAAAACTGATGTAGTGCAGACTACAAAAGCATACTTCAGAAGATGGCACTGGTCACTGCAAACTCATAAAACAGATTTTTCTGGTCGAAAGCTGCAATTCTGCTGTATAAGTAACTATTGTGTCTTTTTTATTTTATTTTTTTATTTTTTAAATGAAGAAAAAAAAGCAACTTCAATAAAAGTTATGAAATCCAGCACCAACTCCCCACTTTACTGATGCTTAGTTGCAGGTGCTTCAATTCACATCAGACTTGCTAAGATTAGCATTACCAAGCAGGAAGAGCCATTCCTGAGTCAATTATGCTCAAAGGATATATAAAAGTACAAGATGCTTCCAGACTCCCAAACAATTTTTATTCAGTTAAACATCAGTAGGATGCAAAGGAATAACAAAGTACCATGCAACAGACAGGTTCAAAATATGGGAAGTGGACTAGTTCTTATATGGCACTTTTCTACTCGAGCACTCAAACTCCTCGGGAAAAGCACCAGTTTTCTTGTGTCATAGAGACCATAGGTAATCCCAATTGACCTGTGATAGATACGTATGTCTGTTGTCAAGATATAATAGCTAACCAGTGGAGTTTGACAGTCTCATTAACGAACTTATTAATCATTGACCAGCTGAGTGCACAGATGCACATACCTTTGTCAGGTTCAGAGGAAGGAAAAACAAAACTGTTTCAGTCAGAGGATTCATACATATGAAAAACTGTAAAATAAACGTCGTGTGATCATTGTCTGGGAGAGTGGAATCAACATGTCTACCAGTTTTACAACAGGTAAAAGCTTTTTTGTTTTAATTAAATTTGTTCTTCTATATACAGAACGCTTTATTTAATTGAAACAAAAATAGTTTTGTATGCAGCTTTGCAGAGCATGAAATGGTCAACAAAAATCAGAGAAGCAGCTTATAACACTTAAAGTTCAGGAGTTTTTTATACAGTTAATTTAGCTACTTTCAACCTCTACAGTCTGTCACCACAATAGTTGAATCTTTTCTTTAAAGACCTTTGACCGAGGGTTATTATAAGGACAATGAAACCAAAGAAAGCTGGAGAAAAGTGGAATAGATTCAAAACGATTGCTTTTACCATTTACACTGTCTAAAGTACTGAGACTTCTTCAATAATATCTACCAACATTTTTACACACTGGTTACAGTCAAAGCATAGATTCATACAGTTCATCCACTTAATGGACTGCACTATATCATTTCCCTCAAAAAAGCATATTAATTCATTTTTTAAATGCAGGTATTTTACGTCTGTTTATTTATGTATTTATTCTTTTATTAGGGCTCACAAGCTTTCAAGCACCACAGAGTATCTACTTGTGTAGGAGTGAAAGCTGTCAGACTGGGTTTTTTAAGGATTTGCAAACTGACAAAAAGGCCTTTGTATAGCATAATTTAATACTGAAATACTTTATTCTGTGTACTTATAGGACTTTATCTACAAGCACAACATGGCCAGTTTGCAATTACCAATTAAAAATTTACTTTTACTTTTGATCAGAGGAAGTCAGAGTAGAGGAAACACACACACACACACACAGGCACCAGACGACAGCTTTGCTTTTGTGCTCAGCTCTCTTCAACATGACGGGCACAGCGTCCACACCACTGCAGACGCCACCCCAATCCATCTGTCAATCTCTTGCTTTCCCCTCACTTTTGAGCAAGACTGCAAGATACTCAAGTTCCCGTCTTTTCTGGCTGAGGACCATGGCTTCAGATTTGGAGGCACTAAGTGTCATTGCAATGCTTCACACTTGGCTGCAAACCACTCCGTTGTAAGCTGAAGGCCACCACTTGATGCAGCTAACAGAACCACATCATCTGCAAAAAGCAGAGATGCAATTCTAAGCCAACCAGACTGTAAGCCTTCCACCACCTGGCTCCGTCAAGAAATTCTGTCCTTAAAAATTATGAATCAAATCAGTGACAAAGGGCAGCCCTGGTGGAGTCCAACACCAGCTGGGAATGATCGTGGGGAAGCTGAGAGCTACCACATGGACCTCCCTAGAGAGCAAAGTGAGCATCCTCAGCAGGCCTCCCTTGACACCACACCCCAGACCACACCACAGATTGACAAAAGGAAAGAATTAAGGTATTGCAATGGCCCAGGTAAAGTCCAGACCCCAACTCGAAATGCTATGATAAGATCTTAAGAAAGCTGTGCATAAATGAATGCCCACAAACCTCAATGAACTGAAGCACAACACTGTAAAGAACATTGGCCTAAAATTCCTCCGATGTGAGAAGGTGACATAATTAAGGGGCCTGAAAAATAAATTAAAGCCCACACAGGTAAATAACGTAATTTAACCAAAAGAAACAAATGTACTGAAATTATATTTCATTAACCTTATTTTTGGTTAATTTTTCTTTTTATGTTTTAGCTTCTGTGAAGCACTCTTTTATTTTTATCTTGATAGGTGCTATATAAATAAAATTTTGCTTTACTTGCTTTTACTTTACTCACCACACAGAGGTTCTGTTGTCTATTTTATATTCAGATGGCAGCCCCCTGCCCACCACTGCAGCTCCCAGCACAGCTCTCACTATGGGTGCTGCTGACATTGCTATTGTTGTTGTCTACTTTATAATTGTCATGGTGGTTGGAATCTGGGTAAGAAGAGACTAAACTAATTTCATATTTACATTTGAATCACTAAACAGTTTATACCAAAGCTAATTTAAGCTTGATTTGTTTGTTCCTTTATGTGTAAAAAATACAAGAAAGTTCTGTACAAATCCATACTAAACATGTTTATATAGAAAAATAAAATTATTTTTACATGTTTTTTTCTACGTGTTTAATTAACTATAGTCATTATGAGTGCATTTCTCCATTTACTAGAAAATGATTCTTGGATGTTCTACAGAGAGTTCATCCTTGTAAAAAATAAACAGATTTTTTTTTGACCCAGCTAATTGAGTTTTCTGATGTAGAAATGTGCAGCATGATTGTAAATGTATTTACTATATTTTGCACCAGATCAATCTTTGGTGTTGTTTTAAAACTGTATTATTCTAATCTTTTGTCCTTGCTATAGTCATCAATGCGTGTCAATCGCAGCACTGTTGGGGGGTACTTCTTGGCTGGTCGTTCAGTGACTTGGTGGCCTGTGAGTAACAAACGATTGACTGTTGTGCATCATATAAAGCTCTTGATTTCAAATCGATTGTCACACGCCTGTGCTATGAGGACCCTGTACGACACACACACAGCCAATGTTCTAATGCAAGGGACTTTCTATTTACAATAAACAACAGACTTAAGTCAAAGTCAAATTTATTTGTATAGCACATTTAAAACAACAACTGTTGACCAAGGTGCTGTACAATTAAGATAAGCAAAAGAAATAAAAACATAGGGAGACATGCACACGCACATATACACATCCACATTCCAATGTGATAAACGAATGCACCTACTTTTGTATATAAATAAAGACCAGAGCGGTAACAGAGCGCACTTCACAGGGCCCCCACTCCGATGTGAGCGCTCTGTGACCGCCCTTGCAAGTAAAAACTGCAGCGTGTGTGTCTCCACTCTCTGACTCTCAGCTGAAGAAGTGTCTTTTAGAATAAATCTCTTGACATCCACCCTGGAGACTGACTGAAGACAAAACTTTGTTAAAATTAAAATAAGAATGAGAAATACTAAATTATAACATTTGATATTTCAAGTTATGGTAGGAATTGTGTTGATTTTCTGTATAAACTAAATATGACTGAAGTGCATTCACAGGCTGTCATTTAAAAATGTTATTATGTAGTTGTAAGTATTTTAAGTAAGTATTCTAAAAGCTTTTGTTGTTATTGTCTATTATCTCTGTTCCACTACAGATTGGAGCCTCTCTGATGTCCAGTAATGTTGGCAGTGGTTTATTTATTGGTCTAGCAGGGACAGGAGCAGCTGGAGGAATCGCTGTTGGGGGATTTGAATGGAACGTAAGAGATGCACACACACACACTCAGACACACACACACCCTGTTGGGCACTGCATGCAGGATTTAAAATAACAACATGATCATTCAGTAGTTTCTTTGTAAGGACAATCATTTCATAATCAGTTTGTGATTCAATCGGGTGGCAATGAAGCTAATATGGGAGAAATATGATTTTTTTTTTTCTTCTTGTCCCTGGAAGTATTCTCAGTTAAGTATTTTGGATCAACTGAAGGGTTTTCAGAAAACATTTAGGACAACATGATTACAGGGAATTATAGTAGTCCAGCCTTGATATAAGACAGAACAACGATGAAAAACTATGTGTACATGCACCACAGAAATTATTCATTTAACTATTGCTTTTTGTTTCAATGCAACTTTTAAGAGTTGCTCCGAGTATTTCTACATCTTCATTGTGTTGGTTGTAACATTATATGTTTTGGGGTTTCTTTTTACACCAAAATCAGTTAAATCAGTTAACACTAGTTGACTATGAACAGGTTGTATTCAACTATCTAAATATGCGACTGTCCGAGCTGGATCACTGCAAGACTAAAGATTTAGATATGCTATGTAAATAGGGCGAAAACTCCCAGTAGACGCTTGTTTGGTACTTCTTCATTTGTGCTATTTAAAACTTTGCAATGTCCAAAAGTGAAAAACATGAACAACTGTTATATTTACTTTTGACAATACGGACAATGTCTCAGTGCAACATTTTGTGTTTCTGTGTGTTTCTGTAGGCATCGTGGGTTCTGGTAGCTCTGGGTTGGATATTTGTCCCCGTTTACATCTCTGCTGAAGTGGTAACAATGCCTGAATACCTGGCCAAACGCTTTGGAGGCCAGAGGATACGCATATACATGTCTGTTCTGTCACTTATTCTCTACATTTTCACCAAAATATCAGTAAGACATTTATTTTTTTTTCAAAAATATAAATGATCTTAATATGATACAGTAGCCACATTACCTGTGTGTGCGTGTGTGTGTGTGTTTCCCAGACAGACATTTTTTCCGGGGCATTGTTTATCCAGGTGTCATTTGGGTGGAATCTGTATCTGTCTACAGTCATACTGTTGCTGGTGACTGCTGTCTACACTGTGGCAGGTAAAACACAAACACGTTTTGACTGTTTTTAGTATTAATGTTAAAAGTTATGTCAGTGCAAGCTTTCAACAGCATAACTGTTTGCCATCATTTAAAATAAATTACATCAGTTTTTTATCTGATGGGTTTTTCTGGACGAGAACCAATTTTTTTATCCCACATGCAGTATCCCAGTATCCCAGCAAATTTTGATTTAGTTAGTCTCTTGACCAAAATGTCAAACTTTTTAGTCATAATTCTTTTTGGTTTAATCAATTTTTAATCAACAAAATATCACAAGACTATAATATACTATAGCAGGAATGATGCTGATGAGTACCAAACACAACACTGGAGACATTAATCCAAGTGTCTAAGCAAAGGGCTTTCTGGAGTTAGTAATGAAGAGTCGACTGTCCATGGGATCGTCAGACACTTCTTTTCCACAATATTATACCCACCTGATGTAAACCACAGGGCAGTCAACCCCCCTTCCTGCTAGGGCAAAATGGCCCTCAGGCCTCTGCTCCACAGCACAAAAAGGGAGGGAGAAGTTAAGAGCAGGGGTTTCTCACGTCCCAAGTGGTTCCCCAGATACTGTACCTCCCTCCGTCCAGCCGCACACTTCTTTGTGTTGGCCATGTGCTTCACCTGCCTCAGGAAATCCAGGACCGCAACCACTGAATATGCTCCGCCCAGGTGTTGCTATGGATGATGATGTGTTCCAGATAGGCGTCAGTATACAAAGTGTGCGGTTGCAGTACTCGGTTCATGAGGCGCTGCAAAGTGCCTATTTTTTCCTGGACGCTGCAGACAAGGCAATCTGCCAGTAGCCCATGGTCACATTCAGTGTTGTGAAAAAATGAGCTGTGCCTAACCAGTCCAGTAGTTTGCTGACCCCGGCGCATGGGAAAAGCAGACGTGGGGTCACCCAGCAGCCACGGTGCAGAAGCCACAGGGGGCTGCAGTGACGATCCCGCAGGCGTGGAGACAAACAAAAATGGACACTGTACACACACTGACACTCGCCAAACATACTCTATACCCCAGGTCCTGGCACCATTGCCCCCAGAGGGGCAATCCACCCCAAGACCCAGGAGAAGTTACCCTTTTTCCTGGGGTGGGGACAGTCCTGCAGCAGCAGGGAGGCCCAGCATCCCAGACCCCAAACAGACGGCCAATTCCTCCTCCCAGCCCCCTGCCCCGATGGCGGAGAGAACGGGAGTGTGAAGACCCCATACCTCTCCCTGTCTCTCATGTGTAGTGTTGCTGCGTGTTGTTCTAAAGTGCATTTAAAACATGGGAGGGGCTGCCAGAGAGCAGCAGGTGACACCACGGCCCAGGAACCCTCAGTGTCTACATGCATTTAAATTGAGAGGTGGGCACCAGAGGTGAGGTTGAATACACAGACCATCCTCTGGACGCCGTATAGCACGCCCACCCCCAAGGCCCTATATGTATGTGTTATGAGAGTGTGAGTAATGTGGATGTCTATGTTGTGGAATAAAAATGAGGCACAGGAGGCCAGAAGGTGACAGAGGAGGAATCCCTCCCCTGCACCTTGGTGACACACCTCTACCCCAAGACACTGCATGTGTGGGTGGGTGTGATGGAGGCTGTTTCCCTCTCTTACTAACATTCAGGAAGTCCAGCAGCCAGTTACACATGGGGGTGCTGATACCCAGGGAGCTGAGTTTCCTCACCAGCTGCTGGAGAACAATTGTATTAAATGCTAACTTAAAGTCAACAAGGGGTGATGATGAAACATTGTCATCTACTGTTTTTCAAAGTGTCTGTAATTATGATTTTAAGGGAAATGAAAATGTTACCATGTTTGTTCAGTGCTCAGAGTGCAGTTTGTATTTAGTAACTCACTGTGACAGGAATGATGGACCCGACCACATATTTTGCTCTTTACACACTTCTTTATTCCTGGTTGCTGCTCTCCCAACAATTGGCTGCAGCATTTCAGCTACAGCCACACAACAACAACAACAGCAACATCAACCTCAGGTCCTGGCACATTTGACATAGGGTGATGAGCTGATCGAGCTCAGGTGTGTCAGCCTCCCCCACAGCCGCGCCACAAACCACACCCCGCCACACTCACCTAGTTCAACTGTTTTTGAAATAAGAATTTGCTAAATTATTTATGTTGAAAACGGTCTAAATAACACTATTACCCTAACACAGACAATCTGACAATAATATAAAAATCTGTATTTATGTAGGTGGTTTGGCAGCTGTGATCTACACTGATGCTCTCCAGACTTTGATCATGGTTGGAGGAGCTTTTGCCTTAATGTTCATAGGTATGGTACACAGACTTATACAGATACACAAACACAATCATGGGTTCTTAATTACATGACTTACATAGTACTGAAAGTTTGGATTAAAAGGTGTTATTGGCCGAAATGTTTCAAGTTAAGTATCAATCAAAAAATAGAAAACTGTTTCTTTGCATCCAGTTATCCTCACTGAAGGCTTCCACATCTACATGTCATAATATTTATTAGTTAATAAGTGAAGTTATAAAATTGTAAAAGTCATTGTACATTTTCCAGCATTCTCCAAGGTGGGCTGGTATGAGGGCCTTATGGATCGTTACATGTCAAGTATTCCCAATGTGACTGTTCCCAACACCACCTGCCACTTACCCCGTAGTGATGCTTTCCACATGTTCAGAGACCCTGTAACAGGGGATTTACCCTGGCCAGGTCTACTGTTTGGGCTCACCGTACTGGCTACATGGGTCTGGTGCACAGATCAGGTGATTTGATCTACACTAAAATTCAGCATGGTGTAGTAATGTTATTGTAGCGGCACACTGCTGTGGGAATGATCCTGGAGGTGGCGGTCTCAAAAACTGATAACATTCGTCTTTGTGAGTCTAAAAAATATGTCCCAATACAAATAAATAATGCAACTGATTTTAATTCCTCAAAACACACCTTGAACTCTTTATAACATTCTTCCTTCTCAGGTTTGAATGTAAATGACAAAAGGCAGCATTTGCATACTTGGTCAAAAATGAGTATTACCTGCTATAGCCAAGGTAATGCCATCCAGAGTCTCTGGAGCAGCATATCTCTAGTTAGAGATATGCTGCTAAGATATTTAGGGCAACCTCAGTTTTAACAGTTTTAATTTCTAACAAGTCAGTGTACTCTTAATGCCAGTCTCAAGCTCAGATAAATGGGAACAGTTGGATCAAGAAGGGCATTAGGCATAAAAACATGGCCAAATAAAACACGCAGATCATCTATAATGAAATTTCTATGCTGGATTGGTTGTGGCCCAGGTTAACAATGTCCGCCAACAGGGTGCCAGTGGAAACTGTGCTACTGTTGGCCAAAAGAAAGAGGTGAAGTGGAAGAGGCAGCATGAGTAAAGAAAAGTCACAGATGTGGAAGTGAGAGTAGAAACTATAAATTCAGGGACTATAGAATAGAATAGCCCTTTATTGTCATTGTACATGTACAAGAAAATTGTGGGTGCTCCACACCAACTGCGCCACAATAGAATATAAATAGTAGACAGGAGGAATAAATAGCAAATAGTAAATATATATCATCAAGAGGGATATATACAAAAGAAGAGAAATCTATAAAAAGAAATAAGAGAAAGGCACACATTAGAGAACAAAATAATTGCAAAGTGCTCAAAAGTGGTGCAAAGAAAAGACTTGCTCTGAGTATAGATTCAGGCTGGTTTGTGAGGAAATCTTTGCCTGTACTTCACTCGTCTTCCAAAGTTTTCAGTTAGGAAAAACTAGCTGGAGGCGAGCATCATCTGGTTATGTTTTAACAACTTTTGAGGGGTTTATTTACTGAGTGGGGTGTAGGCAGAGGAAAGAGTACAAGGAGACTTGGTGGTGGAATGAGGAAGTAAAGCAAAGTATTCAAAGGAAGAAGTTACCAAAGAAAAAGTTGGATAGGCAGATGAAGAAAGTAGACATGAGTACTGGGAAATTCGGCATACCGCACAAAGAAATGCTTATAAGGAATTGTATGTGAGGTGGGATACTAAGGAAGAAGGAAAGGACTTGTATCCGTTGGGTAGCCAAAGAGACTGAGCTGGAGCAGACATGTAAACGGTTTCATTAATTAAGGATAGAGATGGAAACAAGTGAACAGAGTTTTTTGAGGAAGAAGGAGTACTTTGACGAGCTGATGTAGACAATGAGAGAGAGAGGATCACAGTCATTTGTCCCTGTGTTACAACACTAAATATGAAACACCCCCTCCCTTTTTTAACATTAAAAAATTCCGTGAATTTCATTACTTATTTGAATTCAAACATATTTTTTAGACTCAAAAAGTTATTTGTTATCCGTTTTTTGAGACTATCACCTCTATTGATCATTCTCACAGTAATTTGGCGATGAAATATTCTTACTGCATAACGCTGTTTTACTTCTCATTGCATCACTTCCAAACCTATCCTGCTTTTCTACAAAACGTAATTACTTCTGATCGGAGAGATGAGAATCTCTCCAGTACATCTTCATCTCAATTGTGTCAAGTGTCATTGTCCATTAGTTTTTGTTCAGTTATCATTTTGCTTATGTCAGGGAAAAAAGATCATCTACAAAGACTATGACAAGAATTATTGGTCAATACAATTAACAGTGTTTAACTGTATTGTAATGTCATGTAATGTTGACACTTCACAAACCAGAAACCACAACAATATTTCAGAAAATGCTATAATGAAAAACAAAACACAACAAGAATATACAAAAGTACATTATCTGAACTACAGTTAAGACACAGGGATGCATACACCTGTAAAGGCCAGCTTGCCAATAGTTACTCTTAATCATTAACCAACATTAATAAAAATGAGAACTGATTCATATAATCATGTCTGTGTTCTCTACTAGCCTTATATAACTGGGCAATGACAGATAACCCACAAGCTAGGCAGCTGAAAATCACATTTCCCCTTCTGAATGTGATAGACTTTCACTAAACTTGTCAACAGCTTGCTAATGTTACCAGCTTTATGAGACCTGATGCATTTGTGAGGTTTGCACGCACTGACTGTAGAAGTGTAATCACATTTTTGAGTGTTTAGTTCTCTACTATTATCATTAAAACTAGAATCTGTGTGCACACACACTTGCATATTTTAATACAGTATTTATTACTATTACTTATATTTGTGTTACTTATTGTGTATAAATAATATAGAAGGTTTGCAAATGTAAAGTTGAACATTACAAAAGTACAAAATGTGTAATGCAATGATGGATAAAAATGATTATATGTTTATGCTGGTGTGTGTTTTTTCTTCAGGTTATAGTCCAAAGGTCTCTGTCAGCCAAATCTTTGTCTCATGCTAAAGCCGGCAGCGTGTTGGGTGGCTATCTCAAACTGCTCCCTATGTTCTTCGTTGTGATGCCAGGAATGATAAGTCAAGCACTATTCCCAAGTCAGTAGTATACCTCTCAAAGTGGGAATGTTATGTGAAATGTTTTTTAATATTGTTCTATATGCATACTTATATAATACCATTTTGATTACCTTGATATTATTATATATATTATAACAGATGATGCATCTCTTATTATTGTTATTATTGGTTTAAAGAGATTGTTTGCAACTCCTTTTTCAACAAACCTACACTATGACACCATTCTAAGCAGGTCTCCACTTAACTTTACGTTGGAAAAATTATCACATTTTTACGTTTGTTGACACTTTCAATTCATGTTAATGGAGTGGGTAATTGTAGGTAACACATCTGTGGTGTTTTGTCTCATTTAATATAAACTAAATTGTTATTTGTTTCAGCCCCACCTTTGTTTTCTTCTTTATTTGTAGATGAGGTTGGTTGTGTGGATCCAGATATCTGTCAAAGTGTGTGTGGTGCTTCAGTTGGTTGCTCTAACATTGCTTACCCTAAACTAGTAATAGAGCTAATGCCTGTGGGTAAGACACACACATACACACACACTCATTTTGATATCTTAGTGAAGACATCTAAAAATCGAACTGACATAATGCTTTCCCTACCTGCTTACCCTAACTCTAACTATCAAAAAGGAATGCTTAACCCTAACCCTTAGCCTAAACCTTACCATAACCTAATAGTAACCCTGACACTAAGACCACATTTTAAAGTTTGAAAACTGAGGACCGTGAGGACAGGCACTTTCTTCACAAGTGACTGTTGGTCCCCACAAGTATAGTAACACACACACACACACACACACACCTATCTATCTATCTATCTATGTATGGCACAAGAAGTAAGAACATTTTTGTTTGCTCAGTTATATCTGTGTTTTAACAATGCCTCTTGGCAAGAAATCTTAAACTGTTGAAATTGTGTTTATTTCCCCTTAAATGGTGCCACAATTGTAGGGAGAATGTATTTATGGATTGAGCAGTAGAATCAAACCCAATCTTCTCTGTCAATACTAAACAGCTTATTCTGCTATTGACTCTTCTTTTGAGCTTCTGGTACCCAAGTTGCTGACAATCAGGTGTGCGACTGGGGCCTAATTAAAAGCAACTGTAAGCAGGGACCCTGCTACAGCACTCAGCATGCCACATTTGACTAATCTCAATAGGGACCGTACCAACCTGGAGCTGGTCTTCCATAGAACCAGGTTCAATTCGATTTATTTCAATTCTTTTTTAAATAGCACCAAATCACATCAGCAGTCACGTGCATGCTCTTCATTATTTGGAATGAGCCCCCAGAACCATCTCTAAATTGAAGGCCAAGTTTCATGTAACGGGCGATGTCAGCTACAGGCCACATCCCAAGAAGATGGCACAACAGGAAGACAGTTTCCTCACCCTGTCAGTAGTAGACAGTCTTTTACAGATTTGTAGAATAGAAAAATCTATGTTCTTTTTGCATGGCAACATCTGACAATAAGCAGGTTTTATAAAATGATGTGCCATCATTTTTTTCTTCTTCACAGGACTTCGTGGTCTGATGTTGGCAGTGATGTTAGCTGCTCTAATGTCATCCCTGACTTCCATTTTTAATAGCAGCTCTACTCTGTTTACACTGGACCTCTACCACAAAGCCAGGCCTAAAGCTTCTGAGTTGGAACTTATGATAGTTGGAAGGTAAGATTGACAATACAATACAAAACCAATACAAAACTCAGATGTTCTACAACATTAATACCAAAGCTATACTTACCCTAAATACAGTTTTCAATTGAGCAAATTAGTAACATGAGGTTGAAGAGCCCAGAGGCCAGAATTGGTATGGGGACCTATAAACAGATTCAAATACAGGAAGCAAAAGTAAGATGTTCTCACAAATTTTATTGAGCGACAGAGTGTAAAACTAAGGCACAGGGAATGAATGTTTGGTGTGGAATCTGGACGTGGGGGATGGTGAAACAGATGGAGTCTATGGCTTACTTGACAGTGGGGGAGGTAGTGTTGGCTGGGTGAGTGTCCGATAAAGTGGAGTGGAGTGAGTCCAACCTGAATGACCCAGAGATGCAGAGCTATGAATGTAGGAGAGCAGGCAGGTGGTGAATAGTGAGTCTGTGTGAGAGAGGCTGTGAGTGGAGTCCTAGAGAAGGTGACCAACGTCCAGGGGGGTATGCGTTCTGCAGGCAATGGAAGAGGTGATCCAAGAGGCTATTGAGGGCACAAGAGAACAAGGTAAGTTTACAAAGAACTAAGCACTAGAGACAAAGGCGTCCTGCCACTAACATGTGGTTAGTCTACGAACTGGCGAAGAACAGATGTCGGGGCTGGTCTTAAATACTGCCTTAGATTAGCCTGGATCTCCAACAGGTGCAAGTAGCAAATGTACTCACCAGGGCTCTGCCCAGAGGAGGACACACAGGGACACCATGGGAAAATCCAGACGACTCACCTGGACCATTACAGTAGTATTAATCAGAGCCAGACTGGGTTTGGCTCCAAGGGCTGAACAGAATGTTTTCAAAACCTGGGAGGTGAACTGTGGTCCTCTGTCTGACACGATCTCAGTCAGGATGCCGTACAGGCTAAACACATGATCCACCAGGATGTTAGCCGTCTGGGATGCTGTGGGAAGTTTTTTTTAGGGCGATGAAGTGCTTGGATTTGGAGAACCTGTCAACATCAGTCAAAATGGTCGACTTTCTGGAGGAAACAGGCAGGCCGCTAACAAAACCTAAAGCAATGTGGGATCAAGGCTGACTGGGAATGGACGATTGGTTGAAGCAGAACTGAAGGACGTTGAGTTTTATTTTTGTTCCGTGCAAAGATGGTGCATGCGGCCGAATAATCCCGGACATCCTTATCTAAAGTCTCCCACACAAGAGCTTGGCTAATGGCCTCCTCCACATCCCAAGTAATGTAACCAATCTTACAGGTGGGCAGAAGTATAGTTGCAATCTCAGAGATGTCAACCTCAACTATGAATGGTTTAGTGTCTAGGTGAATTAGGACTGGTGCTGATGAAAACAGATACTTCAATTTGGTGAAGGCGGCTTCAGCCTCAGGGGACCAGATGAACGGGACTTCAGTGGATGTGAGCTGTGTAAGAGGTGCTGCTACCTGACTATAGTTGCAAATGAAGTGGTGATAGAAGTTGGAAAAGCCGAGAAACTGTTGAAGATATTTATGTTAGGTAGGTCATGGCCACTCCTTAACTGATTGAACCTTTGCTGGGTCAGTCTTCATCTGCCCCCCTGCCAGAATGTATCCGAGGAATGAAACAGATGTTTAGTAAAATCCACATTTCTCAGCCTTGACATATAACCTGTTTTCCAAGAGATGTTGGAGGACTGCACGAATGTGAACTTGATGCTCCTGAAGGAATTTGGAGAATATTAGTATGTTATCAAGATAGACAAAAATATTCAGAAAATCTCTGCGAACATCATTCACCAGTGCCTGAAAGACAGCAGGGGCATTAGTAAGACCAAACGGCATCACCAGATTTTCAAAATGACCTAGAGAGTATTAAATGTGGTATCATGCTGCTTTTTTGTTTTACTTTATTCTTTTTTATGTAATCCTGCACATAGACATAGACAGGTGAAATGTGGATAAGGCAGGATCTAGGGAAGTTTGCATGTTTGGGTATGTTCTTGTTGATGGCATCTGGTCATGATCTTTTGTTTAGTTAGCATGCTATTTGTTTAGGGTAAGTTTGTTACGTGAGTGCATACCTGTGGAAGTGGTGCAATCACCAAGACTCCTCCCACTTCCACAGGTATGAAGACCAAAAAACTGTGTTTTTTCTGCTCTTCTTCACCTGATCCCAGCTGTGAGTGAACCATTTGAATGTGTGATCGTGGACTGTGTGGGCCCATTGCCTAAAGACAAAAACTGGACATCAATTTCTGCTAATGTTAAAGTGTGCTGCTACACATTTCCCAGAAGCTGGTCCATTCAGGAGGATCTCCGCACCTCTGGTCATTAATACCTTAACAAAGTTTTGTACTACCTTTTGGAGCTCAGGAATCAAACATATAGCAGCTAATGCTTATCATCCTCAGTATCAAGGAGCTCTAGAGCAGTGGCACCAAATCCTTGGATCAAAGTTACAGAAATACTGCTTAAACACAAGTAAATACTTGGATGAGGAAGTGCCAATGGTTGTGTTTGCCATACAGGAATCACTTTTTGGGCACAGTCTGGGGGCATAATCAAAACTGATGTTCTGGATTATGTTTCAAAATTTAGAGAGCACACAGCCCTTTTAGTTGCAGGTCCTATCATCTGCCCAGGCGTCAATGTAACATTGGTATGATAAGATAGCAGTGTCCTAGTCCTTAATGTCACCTGGCAAGAAGGCTTGTTTCTCAGGACCTTAGGTGGTCAAAAAGAAGGCATGTGAACCTGATTATGAGGTTAAAGACCCCTGACTGGAAGCAACAAACCCATGTACCACAGCAGAGATGACATTTCCTCAGATGTTGCAAAACCGCTAGTTGTACCTTTGGCAACTGTATCAGCTGGTGACCCTGAGACCTCTCCAGTTCCCATCTCTTCCCTCATCTTTAAGGAGTTTAAGTTAAGTTTTCATGTTTCCGCTGTAGAGTGCTCTGAGTATGCAATGGATCTGAAACTGTTTAAATCTTCATTTTTATATTATCATCAGTTAAAATTTCAAAGGACAACATTTAATTTCTAGATAATTGTGCTATTAATAGTAACTCTGGGCCCCTGTGGAGTCGGACTAAAATAGGATTAAAAAAAGAAAACTAAGGAATCATTTAAACATATAGACTCCAAAAGTAACACAGGTGCGTAGCATCGCTACTTAACTAGCAACGAATTAACAAAAGGGATTACAGAGTGACGTTAGATGTTCTATAGAACTATAAGATGTTAAGATGTGTCTTGTTAATTATAGTGATGTGGTTGTATTTTCTGTTGATTTAATGAACTGTCAGTCACAGTTTTAGCAGCAGAGCTGAAGGAGTCAGACTATGTGAAAAAGTGTACTGCGCCGACTCTGGCTCCAAAAGTGCAGCATGGCAGCTCCTGCAAACAGGAAATCTTGACTATCTTATCTATATCTTCCATCTTTTCTACAGTCATTGGTGGGGCTAGGTTAATCGAAAATTTTAAGTTGCCCTTTGGTGTGAATGGAAGTCAAATGGTTGTTTGTCTCTCTGTGTTAGCCCTGTACCAGACTGGCAATATGTCCAAGGTATACCACGCTGCTCGTCCTATAGTAGCTGGGATAGGCTCCAGCCCTCCATGACCCTGATAAGGATAAGAAGCAGACAATAAATGGATGGATGAATAGATGGATGGATAATAACAATAATGCGTGTGTTTTCAGGGTGTTCATCCTCGTCTTGGTGTGTCTTAGTCTGCTGTGGATTCCTGTTGTCCAGACAGCCAATAGTGGACAGCTGTTTGACTATATTCAGTCAGTGACCAGCTTTTTAGCACCTCCCATTACTGCTCTATTCCTAATGGCTATCTTTTGGCCACGAGCCAACGAGCAGGTATGTCTGCCTCTTCAGATTCAATCCAATTCAATTGTATTGGTCCCTGTGTCATTCTATCCCTTGCATCCTCTTATGTTAAACCAACTGACACCTTCACTACATTCACAAATGTCCTCTGAAGTCTTCCTCTTTTCCTCCTGCCTGGCAGCTCCATATTCAGCATCCTTTATCCAACATATCCACTATTCCAACTCTACATATCTCAACTCTAGCTTTGTCTCCAAACTGCTAAACATTTGATGTACTCATTTTCTAATCTTATCTATCCTAATCTTGTGATTGGAAGAGGACGTGTAGGATGGCTTTCATGTGCAAATCCATCCTCAGACTACTCTCCAGTGTGTGTGTGTGTGTGTGTGTGTGTGCCATTCCCTAGTCTTGAGATTCTTGCAAGTTGATATATAGAGATATGTCCTGTCTCCTCTTAATTTCATTTAGAGCTCTTTCGTTTTTTTAGTGCAGTCACTGTTGAAGTTTCCTGATGCTGTTACGATGATACCAAGGTTCGGGCCATGGCTGGGAGCTGCATTTCAGCCAGTGGTGTTCGAGATTTTTGAAAGTATCTGATTAACAGCAGCTTCATTTTTCAGCATGACAATGACCCCAAAAATACAGCCAATACAGTGAAAACATACTGGATAGAAAAATACACAATAGAACACCACCAGTCGTTGACTGGGCCTCTCAAATCTTCAACATTACTAAAGCAGTATGAAATCACTTTGACAGAGAATTTAAAAGAAAATAATAGATATGTAAACACAATTTTAAAAACAAGCAGAAACCTTAATAACTTGGGTTTTTTTTTTTCTTTGCCAGTTCCAAATTATTCAGCATCTAACGCGTTGTGTATGTCCTCTGTCTCAGGGTGCATTCTGGGGTCTGATGGCTGGACTAGTGATAGGACTGATCCGAATGGTTCTGGAGTTCTCCTATTCACCTCCTTCCTGTGGTCAGCCTGATCACCGGCCTGCAGTCCTAGCTGATGTCCACTACTTGTACTTTGCTCTCATCCTGTTGGCTCTCACATGCCTCATCATTGTTGCTGTAAGCCTGGCCACTGCCCCAATACCTAAAGAAAATGTAAGGAAAATTCCTTATATTATGATATTTTATTTATATTCTGATCTCTGGAGTGGTAATCAGAAGGTGTCTACTGAACAATATCCAGGGTTCATATAACATATGATTCCTGCTGCAAAACAAACGAAAGAAAGAAATGCAAAGGGAAAGTGTAACCAAGTTGCAGTTAAGAAATTCATTTTGATTATGTGGATTTCAACCTTCTTTTGACTGCTTCCTTTAGGGGTCACCAAAACAGATAATCTTGCTTTCATCTGTATGAACTATTGAACCCTTGAGGATTCTTAATCTACAGAAATTGAAGTTGTGAGATTTTAATACATTTAAGGCTGTTCATCACTGGAATCATCATGGGTTACTTTAAACATACAGACCTGAAAAAAATACTTGATCAGGTCTATACAAATACACTGACAGTATATAAGGCGCATACACCTGCGCACCTCGGACTATCAGATCATACCCCTCTCATTCTGATCCCAATGTATACACTGTGGGTGCGCATTGAAAGAACTGCAGTCAAAACAGCGCAAGACCATTTTGATCAAAGGAACTGGGAATTGTTTGCAGGTGAGAGTTATGTGGAAAACTGTGTCTGTTCAGTTTAGGGGTACATAGAGTTTTGTACTGAAAACAATACAACAAAAAGAACAATAAATCTATTTCCTCATTGAAAAGCC
This sequence comes from Haplochromis burtoni, assembly GCF_018398535.1. NCBI lineage: Eukaryota > Metazoa > Chordata > Actinopteri > Cichliformes > Cichlidae > Haplochromis > Haplochromis burtoni. The sequence goes on along the minus strand of NW_024582610.1, from coordinate 454,919 downwards.
ATGGTTGAACAGTAATTTTAGGGCTCTACTTAAAAAAAGGCATGCAGCCTTCAGGATAGGGGACAGACGAACCTACAGCACAGGAGAAACTCCAGAGAAGCATCAGGGAAGCAAAGCAAACCATAGAAAATGACAATCCCAGCGGTATGTCGAAGAGCTTTAAGGTACTGATGGACTACAAGACCATCAGAATGCTGCCAGACGATGACGATGCTACACTGCTTGATATCTTGAACAGGTCCTTTCCCTGTTTTGACACCAGGAGAGGAGGGGAATGACTGGTCATTTAGCCAAGTAGACAATACACACTTGTCCTTCAACAGCATCAGATGAGGACTGTGTTAAAAGGCATCAACATCCACAAAGCAACTGGTCAAATATCCTTGGACAAGATATTAACCCTAAGTTGCTCTCCAGTGTGTGTGAATGTTAAATAGAAAGCACTCGTGTAGAAAGAGCATAGAAAAAAGTGCTCATGTCTAGTGAGCATGAGCATATAGTGAGGTTGGGGAGTAGCCAACTAAGTGGTGTAAGGAAAATGATCTAATCTTTAACACATCAAAATCAAGGGGATTGACTTCAGGAGGTCGAGGGTCAAGAAACTATCTCTGGTGAAATAGTGGCGATTGTGGAGAACCGTAAGTAGCTGGGAGTCACCTTCTCTGCACAGCTGACTTGGTTTACAAGAGAATCTTCTTTCCTAGAAAGTTGAAGGAGGCCAGAAGCTCGTGCTGAAGTTCTACGGGAGTATATACTGATGACTCAGAATCAGAATCAGAATCAGAATGGGGTTTATTGCCAGATGTTGAGGTTTACAACATGAAGAAAGTGCTGCAGTGCTTCAGTGCAAACAATAAGAATTAAAGTGCTATGTAGAAAGAAAGATATGTGCATGAGATATACATGAGATATATACATGAGAATAAGAATTATGAGTGCTACGTAGAAAGATATATACATGAGTGCAGGTGGTGATCAGTGCCAAACATGAAATGATGCAGTGACACAGCGTAGGGTCATGTGTTAGTGGCGGGGACAGTCATGTGGTTATTGTTCATGTGTCCAACAGCAGAGGGGAAGAAACTGTTCTTATGGCGAGAGGTTCTGGTGCGAATGGACCGGAGCCTCCTGCCTGAGGGGAGCAGGTCAAACAGACTGTGTCCAGGGTGAGAAGGGTCAGCTGAGATCCGAGCTGCACGCCCCAGTGTCCTGGAGGTGTACAGGTCCTGCAGAGATGGGAGTCTGCAGCCAATCACCTTCTCAGCAGAGCGCACAACACGCTGCAGTCTCTGTTTGTCCCTGATAGTGGCTCCAGCGTACCACACGGTGATGGAGGAGGTGAGGATGGACTCGATGATTGCAGTGTAGAATTGCATCATCGTCCGTGTTGGCAGGTTGAATTTCTTCAGCTGCCTCAGGAAGTACATCCTCTGCTGGGCTTTCTTGATGACGGAGGTGATGGTGGGCTCCCACTTCAGGTCCTGGGTGATGGTGGTACCCAGGAAGCGGAATGAGTCCACAGAGGTGATGGGGGTGTCAGTCAGGATGATGGGGGGGAGTGGGGCTGTGTGCTTCCTGAAGTCCACAATAATCTCCACTGTCTTCTGGGCATTCAGCACCAGGTTGTTGTGGCTGCACCAGGTCACCAGACGTTCAACCTCCCTCCTGTAGGCAGACTCGTCCCCGTCCGAGATGAGCCCAATGACGGTGGTGTCATCTGCGAACTTGATTAGCTTGACAGACTGGTGGGTGGAGGTGCAGCAGTTGGTGTACAGGGAGACTCATGCAACAGTGTGGTATGCCAGCTGTTCTGCTGGTGAAACGAAAGAGCTGCACAGAGTGGTGCAGACAGCAAAGTGCATTACTAGGATGGAGTCAAGGAGGCTGACGGTATCAGCAAAGACAGTACACTCCTGGGATATTCTCAGTTTGAACCGCTTCCATCTGGCAAACAGTTCATTGTTTCCATCTAGAGTGGTAGCTTCCACTACACTACCACTGTAAAGATGGCACAGAAATACTCAGACATTTCAGTACAAACAAAACATAATTGGCTCGACACAACCTTATACAGTCGTGTATAATGCTGCTATTTTACTTCTCTGTTGATGCTGCTTAAGTTTGCTACTAACTTTATTTTTATCTCCTAAATTTGCTTCTAAGTTTAAGTTGTTTTTGTTTTTTTACTTGTATTGTTTTGTCCTAAGAGAGAAAGCCAAACCAAATTGAATTGTACTATGTATAATTAAATTGAAATCATTCATGTATTTGATCATTAGTAATCTGTAATAACTGTTTTTCATTCTTCGTCTCTTTTCATGTGTAGCTGCATAGGCTGACCTGGTGGTCCAGACATAGTCTTGAACCGCGAATGGATCTCTCAAGTCTTCAGATCACCTCTGACCAAGTGGACTCTAACCTCAGCTCAGAGTCTGACCGATTGCAAGAATCCACTTGGAAGAAAGTTGTTCTGTGGCTTTGTGGTTTGTCTAGTTCACGCTCCGAGTCGGCAGCTCCAGTGATTCAAAGCAGTGAACGAAACTTCCTCCAGGAGAAGTCACTCTGGAGAATAGTCTGCGATGTTAACGCCCTGCTACTGCTGGTTGTTAACGTGTTTCTCTGGGGATACTTTGCTTAATGTGGTCATGAAATCTTGAACATGTTGTTGTTTTTCTTACTTCTTACTCTTCTTAATAACTTTACTTTTCTAAACTATTCAGGAAAGAAGTGGGACAGAAAAAGGATTCTCAGATATGAAACAATGAACTAATTATTCTCTATTGTATACTGTATACAGGCGAGAGAGATAAGATTGACATCCAGTTAGCTCATTAACTGCCTTTGTTAGCAAACAATGTACAGCTCAAGCTGCTCAACTTGAAAAAATAAAATAGCCCTTTATTGTGATTGTTCATGTACAACAAAATTATGACATGAGTACAAGTGCATCTGACAGGTACAGTTAGGAAGTAGTGCAAAGGACTTGGTCTGAGTATAGTCTGTATGTGAGTGTAGGTTTTTTGCCACTGTTCTGGTAGACGTTGATCTTGGTTTCATCTGTCCAAAGAATGTTTTTCCTGAACTAGCTTTGTTTTATATTTGTTGTTGTTGTTGTTTCTTTTTAGCAAAGTCCAGTCTCGCCCTTCTATTCTTGAGGTTTATGAATGGCTTGCACCTTGCAGTGAACATTCTGTATTAATTTTCAGTCTTCTTCTTTTATATTCTCATTTATCCAGTATATCTACCATGCCTTTTATGCACTTCTGGACTTTTTCTGCTCTTCTGTTAAAACTATCTCAGCCATGCCACTCTAACTTTGTCCTTCAAACAAATGTAATCCAGTCTCCACCCTGAACTGACCTGAAACCCATCGGTCACTCCTACTGCACACCTCACCAGTGTTTCACTGTTCTCATACATGTTCTGCACTAGTCTTTCTCTATATCCACAATGACACTGGCTGTCTTTCGTCCAGTTTGCCTCCCCTCACAACATGGTGATGGCCGTCCATCCATGAGACTAGTTCTGTTGGAGGTTTCTTCCTGTTAAAAGGGATTTTATTCTTCCAACTGTTGCCAAAACACTTGCTTATAAGGGGGTTATAGGATTGTTAGGGTTTTTCTATTTTCTTTGTATTATTGTAAGGTGTTTACCTTACAATATAAAGCCCCTTGAGGAAACTGTTGTTGTGATTTGGCACTATATAAATAAAACTGAATTGAACTCCCTTTGTCTCTGTTTGTCTGCAACCTCAGCAGATCAAAGGGAAATTAATTTGATCGCTGGTGTGTTCTGTGTTCTCACAGCTACAGTTAAACTCTCAAGATCAGAAATAAGTACAGACATTTTATATATTTTCTAAATAAACAAATTATTACATGCACATTCCTGTGACAACGCAACAGTTTGCTTCACTTAAAAGTAAGGCAAACTGTTGCATTCCTTTTGCAGTGCAGAGTTAAGCTGCACATATAAAATGCATGCCCCCAGCAGAGAATCTATATTGTGCCATTATCACCAGCAGGTGACACTAGTGTTACGTCTCTGAAGTGGAATCTGTTCACGGAGCCAGCAATAAACAAAGGTAGAATTTACATTATGAAAGACCACATATTAAATGTCCATTCTCAATAATTGTTTATTTATTAAAACACAAGTGGAAAGAAAGTACAACTATAGACCACGTTACATTGCTTGGAGCCAGGCCCAGGGGAGGGGCTTGTCAATAAGTGCCTGGTGGTCAGGCTAGCCCGTGCAGCCTGGCCGGGCTCAGTCACATCTTAACATAACATATTAATGTAATATGCCTGTCTTACAGAAGGTGCACACCTCTTTTTTATTACAGAAGGCTGTGATGACTAACTGAAACCAGACAAAAAAAAATTTATCTATACAGTAACGTGCATCACAGCTTGTAAATCATAGCACATTTTCCATAAATGCAAAAATGTGAAGAAATAACTGCCTTCATGTCTGGTTATCAACCTTTATTTTTTCTGTTTAAAACAAATGGAAAAACTCAACAACACATAAATATCCATATTTACAGCATCTGTGGTAGTGTAACACAGCCTTCTGCATTCTTTCTTCTATACTACACCCATCTGGTCCTCATGAGAGCGCTGGTGGAAGACAAAGGACACAGCAGCATCCCAAGACGCTTTCAGCACTTGGTCCCTCAGGCCCTTCTTGTCAGAACAGTGGTTCCAATGGGAGAGGTCACTGTTACAGTCAGCATCATTGTCAGGTTGTCTTGTTTCTCTGCCATTCACACAGCGGCGACAGCGAAACCTAATACAGGAGGGGAAAGAGAGGCTGATTAAGGGCGTGCCATACATTAGGATCCATAGTGTGAGATTATTTTTCTATCATAAGTTGCGCAGAGAAAAGACAAATAATTTCATTTCAGCGGAGCAATTAAATTTCTCACGTGTGAAGAACTTAGCAGCAATGAACACAGTGTCTGCTTTGTGCAGCTACAGTTTCCCCCCTCGCGGGAGGCTTTTTCCACCTACAGAGGAATCCTGCTAACACGAATCAACTGACTTTTGACTGGATGCCCATAGGATCCTTTGATCAACAGTTCAGGTGATTGTGTTAAACAGTTACATTGGTTATTTACTGCGTAGCAGTATATATACTGACAACAGTCACTGGATGACATCACTGCTGAAGAAATCTTTAAAACCAGAAGATTCAAAGGTAAGTTCTGAAGCCTCTGCACTGCTGTCCCATTAATCTGCATGCCCTTTATAATTAAAAATAACAAGGATGAGACAAGGAAGTGTGCATCATAATCAATCAATTATAATTATAGCCAAAATAGAAATATAACCATGCCACCAAAAAGCTGCTCAGTCAGCAGCAAACACGTTCACTTTGGTGGGACGTGCAGCTACAAGTGATAAATCAGTACAGACCGAGAAACTGTAGCCGTGGCCGCAAAGCACACAGTCCTGCAGGTGCGACGGCTTCTTTGTGTGGCTGTTGAGTTTTACACGCGAGGGTCGTTAAATTTAAGCACAAAGAATTTAATTGTGCTGTTGAAATTAAATTCTTTTCTTGGATTATGTTTTTTTCTTGAATGCAACTTATGATAGAAAAATAATTCCATACATAGCATAATAATGGCTTCAAACCATTACTATCCACGTCAACCTAGCAATGAAAATGCCATAACTAACAACTTCGAATCACTTTTCACGACAGTGTCAAACCCTCTCAGTTTTGCTCAAATAACTATTAATATCAAAAACTCACATTAACCTCACTTGGTGTCAGTTCTTGTGCGAAAGCCCATAAAACCTAAAAGCACATGATAGGCTGCCCAGAACATGATAGATGCAAAGATCTAACTGCAGCTGCAATGAGCTCTCAACTCAGAGAAGAACACATAACCTTTTACAGCTACGTCACTTGTGCCAAGAAAATTTCTACAAGATATTTGGGCTTTAATTTTAATTTACCATTTCTAGAGTAAATTAAGCTCTCTGGACAATTAGTAGACTGAACAGCACAGACAACGTGTGTGAGTAATGTGTTGTACTTGTCGTGTGTGTCACTAGTGGTCTCTTCGTTGAGAGTGAAGAGTTCTCGGAGTTCGCCCAGAGAGAAGTGACGCTCCACATCCTGCTCTTCATCCACCACACAGCTGCTCAGGGCTTTTTTATGGGCCTGCCTTTGCAGGATCTTCTCTTCAATTGTTCCCGTCTGTCGGGAAACAAGCACAAGTCAAAACAGGTAAATCTGTAACCAGCTCAGTGTAGATTTCAAAAGTAACCTGCTGTACTAAAACACTGAATGTGAGGTCCTAAACACTGTTGAAAATGCACTGAACTGACAGAGAGAAGTCGGTAGATGTAGCAGGTCTTCTTCTGACCATCTCTCCACACCCGAGCCATTGCTTGCTCGTCATTCGCTGGGTTCCAGTCGGGATCAAACATCACCAAGCGGTTAGCACCAATCAGATTGAGGCCACATCCACCAGCCTTGCTACTCAGCATGAAGATGAACTCTGGGTTCTGAGAAAAAGATGTCTTCAGACGCTGTTCAGAAGTCTTTCAAAGCTCTAAATATTGCTTCAAACTGATTTTCCAACTCACCGATGGGCTGTTGAACTTTTCCACAATCTTGGCTCTTTTCTTGATGGACATTGTGCCATCCAGCCGAACATAGAGGTATCTGACAAAGACACAAAGGAGGAGGAATTAAAATCATTTAAATAGCGCACTTAAAATAGTGATTTCTGCAAATATACCTTCTAGATCTGCAGAGCTTTTCAAAGAGATCCAGAGTCTGTGTGTAGTTGGAGACAAGCACCACTTTGTCTCTTGTTGTGGTCTTTGTCATTGCCAGAATGTAGTCGAGAACCAGCATTTTCCCTGAAATAAACAAAGCAATAAATAGAGAGAGGGGAGGCTGCATGACTTCAAAATAGCACCACCCTTTAGACACATTTACAGAAAATTAGTCTTAGCAAAAGAAGGCAATAAAAAAGTTAATTCTTATAAAACAATATTTTCTTTAATATTATGTAAATGTAAACATTAGACAAGCTATTAAATTGTGAAAACAACCCTGTTCACATTTTTACTTAGCTTATCTGACCTAATGTTCTGCTTACATTCTACTAATCTAATGCTAATCTTCTTCCAACTAGTAAGTGTGGATGACCTGGAAGACCATCAGAGGAGCTGCACCACGATATGCTGTGCACGTTCTTACCAGAGAGCTGAGGTTCAACATCTTTGGTGGAGTAGTTTGGAGGAAAAAGTTCTAATGCCCCTTCAAATCCCTCCTCCCGTTCCACACACTTCTCATAAATAAGAGCTGGATCTGAGAAAGATGGCACTCATTTGTATTTTTTCCAAGCAGAAGATAATTCTAGATGTAAGACGACAATCTTCTTTTCTATTAATAGTTTACATTTTAGCTCAATTATGAGAGGACAATTTTTCTGATGATCACTGTAGTGTTCACAGATGCAACATTTTGTGTTACATTTTTCTCACTTACGATTGCACAGTTTCTTGAGTGATGTGATGGAAGACAGGGAGGAGACACTTATTTTGCCCTTTTGTAATGTCTCAATGGGTTTGGCCTGCTTTAGAAAGTGTTTATAGAGCTCTGTCTGTAGAGGGGTCAGCCTGCAAGGAATCACAAAGAGACACAAATTCAAATCAAATTCCATGTAAATTAAATCCTGTTTACATTTTTGTTTTGGGACACTCCATACTCCCAAAACACCTCCCACAGGACACCCCGAGGGGCACGTTCGAATGCCTTCTCCAAGCCTACAAGACAAATGTAGACTGGTTGGGCAAATTATTAATTATTATTTATTAATTTTTAAACTTAAATTTTTTTTAAATCCTACAATACTGCTTTCTTGAGCTATTGTGTTTTCAAAACTTGGCTCTGATACGAGATTTTTAGTAGATGCATGTATGGTTTCAATTTGAAAACCCTCATTTTCATCTTAGGTGATTTATCGTTTTTCACAAGATTTTCAGACAACTTGAACAATAACGTTGAGGTCAAAGTCACCAAGATTTTAAACTTTGAGATTTTTAATAGATCTGAAAAAGAAAAAAAAAAAACCCTGCGTCACCTCGTTCTCAAGTTATTGTGTTCACAAAGTTGGGTGTCCATGGTGCCCAGCACCCACCCAGCCAGCAGAGTGAGGACAATTTATAAAAATTTAAATATTAAAGAAGTTATCTCTGCTTAAAAAAAGAAAAAAAAAAAAAAAGAGGGTTCTTCATGTTGAGCACCAATCTACCTACCTGCAGCACACAATCTGCTCAATTTTCATAGGAAGATACTTGGACAAGATATCAGATGTCCTCCTTATCAAACACCTGTTGATACAGAATATGGTCATTACAACCGAAGCAGAATAAAAGAGAGTTCAGTTTGTTGAAGACATTCGTCTAAACGCAAAACATAAATAAATATTTATTTTTAGGATGCTTATGTTTACTTGACTCTGTCTGACAAAGACAAAACAAAGGAGCAGGAATTAATATAATTTAATTAACACAATTAAAATAGTTGTTTCTCCAAATGTATCAGAGATTATGCTGCATAATCTCATTCTAAATCTAATCTATGAAAATCAGATAATGAAACAAAAACATGCTGCATTCAATTACAAAATTATATCTTAAAAGAAATCAAAATAAAAGCAAAAAGCCTAGAAATTAACAGGAACAGGTCATCTTATGAACAGGACATAAGATTAAATAAAGTTTCATCCCCTCTGTGTGTGTCCCAAGGATCCCAGGGGCTATGTTGTCTGGGGGGAGGGGGAGCCATTCAGAACCCCCTGTGCTGCTTTTTGAACAAAATGAAACAAGTGTGGACATTTCTGCAAGACAATGATGCCAAACATGCAGCCGAGGAAACTTTCAATTGGTTTCAGAGCTGCTACAATTACCTGGCCAATCACCTGACCTGAATCGAAATGAAAATCTGTGGGAAGAACTAAAGCTCAGAGTTCATAGAAGTGGCCCACAGAGCCTTCACAACCTGAGAAATGCAACTAGGTTCTCCATACAGGAAATGTTGAAGCTGTCATTGCCAACAAAGGCTTTTGTATGAAGTATGAAATCAATTTCAGTAAGTGTGAAATACTTTTTTCCTGTATCATTTCTCATTATTACACATAACTTAATTTATGAACAGCTATGGGTTCTTTACATGAGTGGATTGAATGGATTGTTACCGACATCCGGTGAGAATTTTGTGTCAATAGCACTCTTGAAAATATATTTACTTAGAAAATAGCACCAGCACCTGCCTGAAGGCAGTTTATATTATAAGGTAAAGTACTTTAGTGTTGTGTTGCATGAACTTACCTGTTGACTATGCTGATTAGCTCCTTCAGTTTTTCTTCCCCACTCAATCTTTCTTTATCACTGGCATCTGCATCCCGTCCCTTAAGGATGGGAAGTTCGAATCGCTTTTTAAATTCCTGGGATGTGCCTGCCATCCAGATGAAACGTTAAACAAATCTGATCAGAAAAGAGCTTTTTACCTATTTCTGTATTTGTAATGCTGCTTACCAAGAATACCAGCATTAACAAAGTGGACCAGGCTGAAGTACTCCAGAAGGTCGTTCTGTATGGGTGTGCCTGATATCAGCACTCTCCTCTGGGCACTCATGGTGTTCAGGGCCTGATATGTCTGGTTATCAGAGTTCTTAAGCCGATGGCCCTGAAGAATACAATAGTACTGTTACATCCTAACTTCGAGAGTTCTTGATAGCTCTGAATTGCATGGATAAAGTGAAATACTTCGTCACAGATGATAAGTCCAACTTTCCCCCTGTGCAGAACCTCAGCGTGCAATCGAAATGTCTCATATGAAATGATGAGGATGGGTGTGTGTGCTCTCAAGCTGCGCTGCGAAATGAAACTCTCTGAAAGAACAGAAAACAAACAAATGACCCTTTAGGGAAGCTCATCTAACAAACGTCTTACTATTTAAAGAATATTAGCAATAGCTCTCAAGTAAAACCATCTTCTCTTAAACTTAAGTCTGCTTGGGCAACAATTTCAATCATGTACACTCTATGACAATGTTTAGAATATTTTTATTCTACTGAAAAAAACTTTTCACTGACAATCACATTTGTATAGCGCTTTTCTAGTCCCTAAGGACCCCAAAGCACTTCACACTACATTCAGTCATTCACCCATTGGTGATGGTAAGCTACATTGTAACCACAGCCACCCTGGGGCGCACTGACAGAGGCGAGGCTGCCGGACACTGGCCCCACCGGGCCCTCTGACCACCACCAGTAGGCAAACATGGGGTTAGTATCTTGCCCAAGGATATTTGGCAGGAGACAGCCTGGGATCGAACCACCGACCTTCTGATTAGTGGCTGACCTGCTCTGCCACCTGAGCTACAGCCACCCTAGGAGGTCTTCCTTAAGCTAGCAAAAGATATAATGCTGAGATCAAAGATTATTATACTCAGACAATCTGGGGATATACTTCTTTTTGTTTTTTCTTGGCCAGCTGACCAATCAGAGACTAAGCTTTTTAACAGGGCGGGCTCAAAGAGACAGGAGTTAAGACTATAACTTTGGTCCATTACAAAGCTTTTCCAACAACCTTTCTGTGGATATTTATAATGAGAGAGAAATAAAGTTAGATACCTAGTTGTCTATTAATGCCTTCCTTTGATCCTCCATCAATGGCCAATGGTGTGATACGTGTTCCCAGCCACTTTCTGACTTCATTATACCAGTTATGAACCAAGCTTGAAGGTGACACCACAATGGCCTTGTCTATCTCTGGCTTAGTATCAGGGCTTTGGCGTAGCAGGGTCCACATGAGGGTGATGCACTGCAAGGTCTTTCCCAACCCCATCTCATCAGCCATGATGCAGCCATAGGATCCTGGTATGCGTCGGCCCGTCACACACTCCCACATGAACTTTACACCCTTAAGAAATTAAAGACATTCAATGTGAATTTCAAAGAAAAAAAACATCACTTAAGGTGAACTACACTGCTTTTTTGGAGCTGAGTCACACTTCACTCTCTTCTTACTAGTTGGCATAAGATATCAAAGTTTCAGAAGCAGCTTGCAAACTACTTTTGGAGGACTGTAACAAGCTGAATTTGTGGCTAGCTGTGCCATGAGGTAAAATACAATGTTAAATTAAACCGTGACAACATCCAAAACCGTTGAAGACATTAAGAATAACTAACTGTGCACAGGCACAAATCTGTGATTCATTAACATTTTCATTCATATTTTACAAACAAATTTAGCAATGCCTCTAAACATGTGTGGAAACAAATGAAGACTTGGCAGTCTTGGGTAATTTAAACAGAAGTATTTAAAGACAAGAAGTTTTACGTTACAGTTTTTTAATATTCTTGGTTAAACTAACATTTATTCTCTTATAATAATTTATAAGATGATTTGTTTTTGTAAATCTAGAGTCAAGCATGAAATATTCCACAGTATATGTTTAATACTATGATACTGTTGTATGATATGTGCAATACAGTAGCATAGAGTAGTTTATGTGTAAAGATATCTTGTGTTTACCTGTCTCTGATGGGGTCTGAGCACTTTGCCTAACACTGGATCCACAACCACATGAACGGGTAGTTTTTCTCTGAAAAGAGCAAAGATAGCTTGTGTCACACGAGTATTTTTTAAATCACAAACATGAACAGCACTCTGACAAGAAAGTATTGAGTAAAAGATGATGTATTGAAGAAGGAGTTGTGTTTTTGACCTACTTGTCAGCTTTGATCAGGTCATGGGCACTCAGAGCTGGAGGCTCGTAAAGAATCAGAGCATCTTCGGCAAAAGGATCATGGAGTGGTCTTCTCACTCCTGCACGCTTTAAACCAAGTGCCCTGATTCCCAGTGATCCTGTAGGTATTTCATTAACACAGCAGTGAAGTAATATGCCTGCTGTACTAAAATTAAAAGAGCCATGGTGAGAGAAAAATGTTACCTGCATAATTTGGAATAGGAATTTTAAACGGTTTGGACAGGATACTTTGAATAAATGCCTCCTGCAGAAAAGATTTTTAACAGGTAAGCCTCGTTAAATCATTAAACTTTATTCACACACAAAATCTATACAAAGATATTTATCTGACAGCTTTAAACAATGCTTACATGTTTTTCACCATCCATACATGCAGGGCGGTTGTTGATCTGCGTCAGAGGCTTTCTATGGATAGAAATGTGGTTTTCTCTCATTTCATTATCGCCTTTTCTTCTTTTCTCCTGCATAAGAAATATAAATAAATAATTAAAATGTTTTTTTAAATATCTGTAAATGGCATACACCATAAATTAGGCCCCTCACTTTCTGCCATGGCTCTTTAAAAAACAAACAAACCCAACATTCGGCAGGTTATCCACTGCTCTAATTTCCTAGCCTGTTATGTATGGGTGGGTATCAGGTGAGCAACTGGAGAAAGCCAAACGTAGGTCAAAGCACCAAACTATTAGGTCACAGTTAATGGCTTGAATCCCTGTTCATATACTGACATTTCTGGATGTTTGTTTTGTAATTCATAACTCCTGAAAAAAGGAGTTATGAATTACATTTGTGTGTGTGTGTCTTTTAAAAACAAAAACACTAATGAGGAAGCTGTTAACAGTCTTTTAATAACATACACTAGTGGCAAAAAATGATGGCTGGCTAGATGTGTATAACTCATATTTGTATAATTAAACATATAAAATTACTGTCGCATCTTTACCTTACAATATTAAGCGTCTTGAGGAGACTGTTGTTGTGATTTGGCGCTACAGTGGTCCATCGTTTATCGCAGGAGTTACGTTCTAAAAATAAGCCGCGATAGGAAATAGGAAATAGCCAACTTTATATTTTACAATCATTATAGATGTTTCAAGGCTGTAAAACCCCTCACTACACTCTTTATACACTTTTCTCAGACAGGCACGAACATTTTCAGATTTTCCTCTCTTGTTTAAACACTCTCAAAGTCCAAACCTTCGTAGAAAAATAAGTCCAGTATTATAGAATGAAACCAAAGGCACCCACAGGTGCATTTGATGGTGCAAAACTTCTGGTTGACATTGTTGTGTTTTGGGGGGAGAACTTACAAACATACACACAGGAGCATAATTTCCAGGGGGGTTATGACCCCCCCAGTAATCAGACGCTATCAATATAATCCCCCCAATAAAATTATGAATTATCTTGCATAAATAGGCTGTTGATTTTCTTTACTCGTTTCAATTATTACCAGCAAAATAGTTGCATGTTTAATCATCTGGAAATTTACCCAGATTTATTCATTTATTTTGACAGAGATCTTGACACCCCCAATGTTCAGCACAAAGTTAGGCCCATGAACATACAGTACAGCACTTCAGAGTCACACTGCTAGCGAATGTAAATTTGACGTGCTGGACGCATTCTGTACTGTACAGGAGATGCGGTACGGAGGAGATTGATTGACAATGGTCTACAGCCAATCAGGTCGCAGAACACGATGTGCTATAAAAAAAACAAAAAACAAACATGTAAAATTGCACAAAAAAATCCGCGAAACAGTGAGGCCGCGAAAGCTGAACCGCGTTACAGCGATGGACCACTGTATACAAATGAACCTGAATTGAATTGAAAGTTTTAATAGGAAAACCCTTAATCTAAGAAATCAACTTGGGATGTAACACCTAAAATTTAAAACATCCTATTCTCCTAGGATGCCTAAAGGCTAAAGTACACGTTTACTTTCCTATTTGAAACGATGTCTAAAGGCAGGTTTAAAAAGGTGTGACACAGGTCAAGAAGCACTCCAACATTAACACCTTAGCTCCAGATATACAGCAGCGGTCCTGTACTTACAGGTTTAGGTGTCCACTCATCTTCACAGTAGTCTCCCTCCTGCTTGCGTTTGGCAATCTGACTGGGAGCGAGACTCCTCCGCTGGGACGGAGGTTCATATATTGCCATTACAATTTCTTAATCAACACCCTAATGTAGTGTGTAGGCCAAATGAAATAACTACGAATACGGCCTATTACTTACCATTTCCACGTCTATTCTATGTGGCTGTAGTAATGCTGAGACGTCTCGCCTCACCGTGTTGCTAGCGTTTGTTCGTAGTTACCGCTGTCTGCTTCTTGTCTGTGCCGGTGTACTCCTCCGGTACTATAAACACTCGTTTAACAAATACGTGTTCCCAGCGTTAACGTGAAACGCACTACTAGGTGTATATAGTTAATAGCAAAATCACGATAACGTCAGTATACATAAAGTATACGGCGCACTTTCCTCCTCGTTTCAACTTGGCGCTAATTGTTGTACAACACTACGGAAAGCCGGAAGGACAACAAACTGTTGTAGGCTCGATCTTTATTCGTCCTGTTCAATGAAGCAGAGTACCTGTTGAGTTCACTCTGTTATTAGTGACATTTCTTTATTTGAAATTATAAAGTGAACAGTCAGTCATTCCAGTTCAGTTTGTACAGTAGACATACCAGGCAAATAAGAGTAACAATTAGCAGTACAAATAAAATATGAAGGGTAAATAAGAACGGGGGGAGCGATATGAGAGACTTCATAATAGCTTTGTACTTGAAAATTGTATCTGTGACAGCTAATTTGTTGCTGTTATTGGTGACATTGCAAACACCCTTCAGTAACCATTCCGTCATTGACAGGAAGCTCAGTCATGCTTTTCAGTCTTGAAATTGAGCAAAAAGTAACAAAAAGTAATATCAATGACACTATGGCACTTTGTAACAAAAGGTGTGGTTGATTGTCCCGATGAAAAAGGTTTTTTTCCCCAATTTTTTAAAACGTGTTGATAGATCAATAAGTTTAGAAATTAACACCACATAATGTTGATTTATTTAGACTATGAATATAAACCAATGACTATTTTGAATTATTCAATTACTCAGCCAACCTTTTTGCCCGTAACCAAACTGCAGGGGGTGCAACAGGGCCTCTATGATGTCTTTAAAGTAGCTTAACACCAGGAAAAACTGTGACATCAGAATATCACTCTTTTTATCTTAGGATAATTGTAAGAGCATGTTCTCTTCTCAGGAGAAATTGCCGCCGGCGTCAATGAGGTTGTTTTGCGAGTGTCTCCTGTCACAGATCTTCAAAGAAATCACCCCAGCCCTCACTCCAAACAGCTGATAAGAGTTACACACCCACCCACATCTATAACATTCAATTCAATTCAGTTCAATTTTATTTTGTTTATACAGCGCCAAATCACACCAAAAGTCACCTCTATTCGCTTTATACTGTAAGGCAGACCCTACAATATTAGCCACATGTATACATGTGTTAACATTTCTGGAGAGAACTTTAAAAAAATTACAGTAGTTGAAAGTCTGGCCTCTCTTATGCAAAATTTAGAGAAATGATGGATGAATGATGACTCAAGACTTTCAAGTTTAAAGAAATTTAGAGGATTAATCTATTACAGAAAAAATTTAGGTCATGCTCATAATTCTAACAGAAGTCTGAACAACTAACAACCCATCAAACAAGAACAAGAAACTAAGTGAATAGGTAAGTTTTTTTGTTTTTTTTTGTTGTTTTTTTTTTTGGGGGGGGGGGGGGGGGTTATCAGAATTGTTGGGAACATGTTGGTCCATTAGATTGACCTATGTTATTTTATTTTATTTTATTTTACTTTATTTTATTTTATTACAGACTGCACAGACATGACTGGGGGACAGGAGAGGAAGAAAGAAAGAAAGAAAGAAAGAAAGAAAGAAAGAAAGAAAAACAAAAGGGAAGAGGGACGGTGAGAGACAACACTTAAAAAAAAGAAAAAAAATCACCTGGACCACCTGTTGAGAGAAAAAAAGAGGAAACGAGCAAAAAGAGAGCAATACAATGCAGTGATGTGCTCGTGGGCTCTGCCAGTGGGCAGCCGTGCCAGAGTGGACCGAGCACCAGGCCCAGAGGCCCGAGGTCCGGGCCCCCCCCCCCCCAGCCCCCAGAAGACTTCCGACTGAGCCACGGGCACCCAGCCCCGCCAAGCAGCCACCGGGAGTGAGCCTGTACATACCTGAGCACCCAGCCCCGGGCATCGAGAACAAGCAAAGCACCAACGCCTGAGGGCATCAGCCACCAGCAGGGAGTGTGGTGGGGTAGATAGGCCCCCATACCTGGGAGGGCCTGAGATGTTCCCAGAGAGGCGGAGTTTCGAACTGGGAAGAGTTTCATCCATCTATTTTACGTTTTTACATTTTAACAGCTGAAAATATTTAAGAATGAAAGCTAACAAAAGAATGTAAAATCCAACGTATCCATAAAAATCCTGCCTTTTTTACCCTAATGACAAATATTGCCATCTTCCCACAAACAGATGTAAAAATATTATATAATAATACTTTTTTTTCTTCATTTTAAATCACACAGTCTTTTAAAAAACACTTCAGCCTGAGGTCCAATCAAGTAACAAGGATTAAAACTTACAAACAGAACAGCTTATAAACTACAAACTAAAGGTTCTTAATGCTGTAACAAGTAGAGGAAATTATACAAACAAACTTTTGTATTCTAATCTCCTAAATGTTTGTTATTGTTGTTGTTGTTTAATAATAATCAGCTCATGAATAAATGCCACTACTTTGAGTCTGTATAATTCAATTACCGAGCAATTTTCATTTTAATTCAAATCATTTACTGAGCCTTCACTTCCATTCAGTGAGCTTTGAACATGTCTTTGGTCCACCTGTTGTTCTTTTCGATACTAACCACCAGTTTTGGACTTTGACTTCAGTTCACAGCAGCCGCTGTTGGCAACCATCATCTCAACACCCGTCAGCTTTAGAAAAGGATCCCTAACCATCAAACGTCTGTGAAGGTTCTCTAACCATCAATCGTGATTCCCTGTCAGCAAGCTCGGTGATGGCAGGAATGAAGAGCCGATAATGATATTTGATGATTTGAAAATCAGATTTTATATAAAGAATTATATGTATTTATGGCAAATAATATGAGTGTGAAATTTAAAAATAAACTTGACTATCATATTATTACAAGGTTGTTATTGTGGATGTCCAAACATCTCTCTTGCCAACATGAAAGTTGCAGAGAGCCCTCTAGTGGAAAAATTATGCAAGATCAACATGTTATAAATGCTCATACCAATAGATCGGCAAATGGCTAATAGAAGCCTCGACCTTGCCCTATTTACTTCACAGTTTTTAAGATTGTGGCTTTGTTTTTGTAAATTAATAATGTTGAGGTTTCTCTCTTCATATTTCACTGAAGTGCATAAATGAATACTAAGAAAATATTTTTTAATATTAAGTTTCAAGTTAATGTCTCCTTTTCCTAACCCTCTCTCAGCAGAGCTCCCCATGGACAAACTGACAGCTGAACTTCAGACAGATCTGCACTTCATGATACTTTTGCTGAAACAGTCTCCATATTTCATCTCTCTTCATGTGGCTGAGATAAGTTACCCACAGGCTTCTCTCAAAGCTGGTTTCTCACCACTTTGTCAGGTAATTTGGCAAACAACATGACAGTTCACAAGTTTGAATGAGCAGTTTGAAATTACACTGAAAATAACAAAATGTTCTCCTCTATGTGAGGAAAGTGTTAGCTGAACAAAACTGCTTTAAGCATTCAAAGGACGTTTTGTTCCTTGCTCATGTAGATTGGATTTCTAGATAATTAAAGACCCAAACTTGTAATGAACTAATTGTACTTACATGTACTGTGTTTATTTACACAAATAACTTTTCCTCCCTTGCCATAAGATGTAAGAAACAACTTTGAGCCACATTCAATGTATTTATCCCAAAAAGTTGATTGTGTTTGTCTGGACGTAGTGTTTTCAATGAGAGAAACATTTCGTTACTCATCCAAGTGGCTTCTTCAGTCTCAGCTACTGCAGGTTTCCCCAACCTTATGAAAAGTACTTTTGCACAGTAACTGAAACTAGCACCACTGACAAACATGGGCTGTGAAGTCAGTTTCTTCATCATTATTATGCAAATTGTCATGGCAATTGATCAACAACCATTGATCAGTGGTCATGAGCATTATTCAAAGAGAGTTGGGGAACGGCTGCAATCACAACATTGTAAGATGGTGTAAGATGGTGAAAGATGTACCCTTAGGCCCCCTCATTGATTCAGAGATGGTCTTTCCCTTTTCATGTAAAAGGCCTCCTTGACTCTGCACTCAGACCAGCGTTCCTCCCTGTCCAGGATGTTACATCCTCATCATTGAAAGAGTGTCCACTAGCCTGTTGGTGTGAATAGACTGAGAGTCCTGGCCTGACGAGGTAGCTCTTCTGTGTTGTGCCATCCGCTTCGCCAGAGTTGTTTGGTTTCCCTGATAAATCATGGCACTCAAAATGCACTACAGGGAGTGCAGAATTATTAGGCAAGTTGTATTTTTGAGGAATAATTTTATTATTGAACAACAACCATGTTCTCAATGAACCCAAAAAACTCATTAATATCAAAGCTGAATGTTTTTGGAAGTAGTTTTTAGTTTGTTTTTAGTTTTAGCTATTTTAGGGGGATATCTGTGTGTGCAGGTGACTATTACTGTGCATAATTATTAGGCAACTTAACAAAAAACAAATATATACCCATTTCAATTATTTATTTTTACCAGTGAAACCAATATAACATCTCCACATTCACAAATATACATTTCTGACATTCAAAAACAAAACAAAAACAAATCAGCGACCAATATAGCCACCTTTCTTTGCAAGGACACTCAAAAGCCTGCCATCCATGGATTCTGTCAGTGTTTTGATCTGTTCACCATCAACATTGCGTGCAGCAGCAACCACAGCCTCCCAGACACTGTTCAGAGAGGTGTACTGTTTTCCCTCCTTGTAAATCTCACATTTGATGATGGACCACAGGTTCTCAATGGGGTTCAGATCAGGTGAACAAGGAGGCCATGTCATTAGTTTTTCTTCTTTTATACCCTTTCTTGCCAGCCACGCTGTGGAGTACTTGGACGCGTGTGATGGAGCATTGTCCTGCATGAAAATCATGTTTTTCTTGAAGGATGCAGACTTCTTCCTGTACCACTGCTTGAAGAAGGTGTCTTCCAGAAACTGGCAGTAGGACTGGGAGTTGAGCTTGACTCCATCCTCAACCCGAAAAGGCCCCACAAGCTCATCTTTGATGATACCAGCCCAAACCAGTACTCCACCTCCACCTTGCTGGCGTCTGAGTCGGACTGGAGCTCTCTGCCCTTTACCAATCCAGCCACGGGCCCATCCATCTGGCCCATCAAGACTCACTCTCATTTCATCAGTCCATAAAACCTTAGAAAAACCAGTCTTGAGATATTTCTTGGCCCAGTCTTGACGTTTCAGCTTGTGTGTCTTGTTCAGTGGTGGTCGTCTTTCAGCCTTTCTTACCTTGGCCATGTCTCTGAGTATTGCACACCTTGTGCTTTTGGGCACTCCAGTGATGTTGCAGCTCTGAAATATGGCCAAACTGGTGGCAAGTGGCATCTTGGCAGCTGCACGCTTGACTTTTCTCAGTTCATGGGCAGTTATTTTGCGCCTTGGTTTTTCCACACGCTTCTTGCGACCCTGTTGACTATTTTGAATGAAACGCTTGATTGTTCGATGATCACGCTTCAGAAGCTTTGCAATTTTGAGACTGCTGCATCCCTCTGCAAGATATCTCACTATTTTTGACTTTTCTGAGCCTGTCAAGTCCTTCTTTTGACCCATTTTGCCAAAGGAAAGGACGTTGCCTAATAATTATGCACACCTGATATAGGGTGTTGATGTCATTAGACCACACCCCTTCTCATTACAGAGATGCACATCACCTAATATGCTTAATTGGTAGTAGGCTTTCGAGCCTATACAGCTTGGAGTAAGACAACATGCATGAAGAGGATGATGTGGACAAAATACTCATTTGCCTAATATTTCTGCACTCCCTGTATATTACTCTGTTTGTATCAGGGG
Source organism: Haplochromis burtoni (assembly GCF_018398535.1). Taxonomy (NCBI): domain Eukaryota; kingdom Metazoa; phylum Chordata; class Actinopteri; order Cichliformes; family Cichlidae; genus Haplochromis; species Haplochromis burtoni. Next base: position 434,962 of record NW_024582610.1, on the reverse strand, counting down.
ACAGCATGTTTTGGGGGGTTTAAAAACCACAGAGACGCAGTGTATCTCAACTGTTTCAATACTTCTGACATATATGGGATCACTAAGGGTTTTCACTTATGCAGCAGTTGTCCTTCTCTCCTGGATTGGCTGGGGCTTTCTTTAGGTTCCTTCCCAGCTTTGACAAATGTCCAGCTGGGGAAACCTGCAGTCAGCTGAGACAGAAGAGTTCCTAGGATGAGTGACGAAACATTTTCCCCACTGAAAACGCTACGTCCAGATGAACAGAATCAACCTTTTGGAACCTTTAAGAACTTTAATCAGATGTAAAAAGTCATACACAAGTTGTACCTTTACTATAAAAAACAAAAACAAAAAAGGGAATGTTGACAAACTGAACTTTAATTGCAGGATAGTTCTAGGATATTTTACAGGATTTTTTATGTAACCAATTTTATCAAGGGCAATTTATTTAATTAATTTTAAAGAAAAGGAAAAATTGTAAAAAACAAACAAACAAACAAACACAAAAAACCCCTGAAACGATCGATTCTAAACTGCTGCTAAATATACCCACCGCAGAACCGCAGATTAATTCTTTCCCTAGCCACGCAGAATGAAATCCCTTTGAGGATGCAGAACTCCAAAAAAGTTCCCAAACCTCCTCCAAGTTCCAGTCCAATATAGGAGCAATGAGTAGAGCAAATCCCCAAAATACTAAATCAAATTTATACTCTACAGTGGATTGAAAAAAAGAAGCTAAATCCTCTGTAAAATCCAGTGCATATTTCAGGGTCTTTGACTCTTATGGGTCAATATCTCTGTCCAAATAAATAAATAAATCAGATGTTTAAACCTGAAACTCTTTTGCTGGTGAGTAAAGAAAATCAGCAGCCTACTTATGCAAGATAATTCATAATTTTATTGGGAGGAGGGTTATATTGGTAGGGTCTGATTATTGGAGGTTGTCATAACCCCCCTAACCCCCCTGGAAATTATGCCCCTGCACCAGACAATGGTTTGTACTCACTCAGCATCAGCACCACCTGACTTTGATGGGAGAGGTTGACAGATAAAATTACTTCATGATCACTGCAGCGCAAGAACAGTGAAATAATGAATTAAATTGTGAAATAATTAATAGTTCGTCAGTTAAAAAACATAGGAAATGAATAAATGAATTATAAGGAAATAAACTGATATTTAATTACTTAAATATTAATTATTTCCCATGTTTATTAATTAATGACACATTAATGAACTAACTAGTGATGTATTTATTCAGTTTTCAGTGCTTGTGGCCCTCCATATTTAAATGAGATCCAATCCAACTTTGAATGATGATTCAAAAGCTGTAACATAGATTAGGGGATTACATGTAAACACTCTCTTGAGCTTTAAATTTCCATTTTATAAAAGTCATTTACTGAGCACTTGCAAAAAAATCTCTCATCTTCCCCAGCTGTGCAGGCAGCTGTTTTGTAACAAACTGCACAGAAAAGACAAAAGGCAATGTGGTGGCTGTCGCTGTAGGCGGTAGAGCAGGTCACCTCATCAGGTTGGTGGTTTGATCCTCATCTCCTCCAGTGTATGTAAATATCTTTGGGCAAGACAATAATCCCAAATTGCTCTCCGATGCCTCCATCAGAGTATTTATTTTCTGACCGTTTTCTTCTTCCCACATTTTTACACAAACATATATACTTTCTACTCCTTATAATTTAAAAACTGACTCCTTAATTTATGTTTAATCCATCCGAGGGAAGTTTTTATTTTACGTCGCTGCACACCGTCAACCAATAAACCGATTTGAGCTGAAATGGAGGGAATAATTGCACAAAAAAGGCAGTCCTATTCATGTATCTGTCACCAGGGCTTATTGCATACAAACAAGTGAAAGAGGCAAAAACACAATTTATGCATCATTTATAGCACTGTGCTCAAGGGTTAAAGTGGGATAGAACGACTGCAGATGGTCACAAATTGTTGTTGCGGTACTTCAGCATCTACCTAGCACTACAGAGTAGCAAGCATTAAAAGCAGTAACATTTGTTTTTCAGATGCAGCACTTTTTGTCAGCTCATCAAATAACAGCAAATACACTCATTTATGTGCAGTTTGTTGAATACTTGAATACTGTTCATGCTAGCTAATGTAATGCTGTATTTCTCAGGGAAAGAAGATTGTGAGATAACTTCACTCAGAGAAAGATGGAAGAAAGACAGGAGAGGAAGAAAAGAGCTTAAATGTAAAGATAAAGATAAAGCTGTGTTTTATTTATGTTGTAAAACCTCCTGCAAAACAAACTGAGGTAACTAACTTTGTATTATTCCAATGAAAAGGCAGTGTCATCCAGGATAAACTGGTAACCTTTTTATACTGTTTTGAATTTACAATAATGCATTGTGTTGGACTGGTGCAAGTAGGTGTGGTGTTCATGGTCAGAGTTAGATAACATCTAGTATAAGGAGAGCTGAAGATTCACTTTATTCAGTGAATCATCCTTTACAAAAACTGTATACTGTCTAGTATAAAGACAGAACAAACAGTTAGGAAAGGAAATTTTAGAGGATCTTCAGTGTTTTGGACAACCTTGAACACATTATTAAGTATATATTAATGGGAAAATGTTGATATATCCAATCTTGTCAGTTTTCATCATGTGTTTATTTAAAAGCACTTGTCCTCCTTGAAACACCCTCTACAGATAAATGGATATAGTCCAACCAGCTCTGCCATCATGTCAGCATCAGTTTTACACTGTGAAAATTCAACATTTTATATTTAAGAAATATATTGTTGTATTTGTAACTACCAAGCTCCACCGAGAGTAGTTAAGACTTTGAGTGCTAGAGTTGTAATATAGTATAATTAACAATAAAAGCCAATCTAACATTTAGACTCAGTTACTCTATACCATTAGGAACTTTTATCTTTTACATTTGGACAAGTAATATTTCGTGGGTTTTACAGGTATAATAGGAATTTTTTGATACTTTGTATCATTCTTATAGCATTCTTTTTCTGCTCTGACTTTGTGCAGCTCAAATTTCATTCAGCCTGTTGCTGTGAGATTTAGGATGCATCGCACTAAAGATGTTCGACGTATTTTTTCGTTATTCCGTTGCCCTGTACTCATGATGTGTAATGACAATAAAGTTAAATCCGAATCCTTTTCTGTGTTGTGCTAGTTGAAGAATGGAAATCCATCATGGTAGACTACGTGAGCAACACGTGAAGACAGCTAGGAAAGAATAAAATATTTCATGCACGTATAAAGTCAGAACTTTCTAGAAAGCTCTTTTCTTTTTGCCAGTGCAGGGTGACTGTGGTCACTAACTTGGTATGAATCCCCAAAAAGCCATATGACAGCATACAGCATGAGTCCCTCTCAGCTAGAGATTATATGAAGCAGTGATCCTAACAGTCTGAACCAAAATCAGTCTCTGCTCTGGGCGTTTCAAAAGACGCATGATTATAGAACACTGAGTGTTCTGCTTTATAATGAGTTGTGCAACAACATATTAGTTTGCCATATGAATTGTTTATTAAACCAGCATCTGTTACACTTCCAGAGTCTTCTTTAAGACAGAGTGTGAGTGACAGTGGACAATTAGATACAAATGAAAACCTGGAGAGCTGAAGTGGAGAGCAGTCTTCTGTTCATCTTTGTTTTATATCATCTACACTGACCACAAATTCATTAGTAGGAACTGTTAGAAAACAGTTTTCTGAAAGCAGTCAGAAAAAATGGACTAAAACGAGCTTCCTCTTATTATTGGATTTTTAGATCTAAATACTAAAACATGTATTTAATTCAGCTTGTTTTTCTAATGTCTTGTAAATTCAAGACAGTTAAGACCCTACTTCTGCATGCTCACTGGTTGATTTACTGGGTCTATCTACAACCATCTTTTCCATTTAATACAAACACACAACATGAGTCTGGTCCTCCGTGAGGATTTTCACCTACTAAGTGGTCCCAAAAGAAATCAAACATTTGGTTGTGTTCATACATACACACAAAAAATAGCTGTCGTGGGAAACAAGTTTAAGTTTTGTCTATGATTTCAACGTCTGACAACTTTAACTCTTAAAAACATTTAAGAGTTCACTGGTCACATGTGAGAAGTGTCAGTGTTGTGACATCTGACCTGGATGGGGAGCACTAGCTCACTACTTTTACTGTCTATTTTAATTGTTTTTTTCCCCTCAAAGGTTTAGCTGAGTTTTGTCATAAGTTAGGAGTCTTTAGAGCTCGAATGAGGAACTTCATCTCACTGTGTCATCAAGAAACAACTTCAGCTAAACTGGTTTCTTATGCTTTCATTTCTCAATGACAAAAAACATACAAGTAGATTACAAACCACAAATGTGTTTTTAATGAATTAGTGCATTTTGAGATTTTGGTTTGTTTGTTTACACACGTCTTATTTCAGACTGAAAAACTTCGCTGTACTTTATCTGTTGGATATTGTTGCATAATTAATGAGAGAATTCTTTACTGGGAAACAGAAAAATTCAGAAATTCTTTGTAATATAATAATAATACATAAAGTATTGTAATACTTCAAACTATTTTTTCCTAGATCCAAAGACACTTCATTTCAAACATACCACAGCACTTTGAGTCAACTCCTGTTTACAAGTCCTGATTAATAAAGCACACCCTCTGTCAGTTCTTAGGTTTACATATCAAGACAGAATAAAACATCAGGTAGTTCTTACCTGGTTTTCTTAAAACTAGTTAAATGCAACATCAGATGAACAACACATTCACTGTGTAATTATATATTTACCCCCCCAAAAATAAACTGCAGACGCGGTGAGTAGAAAAATTAGGTAGACTGCATAATTTTAGAGCTTTTATCAGCAATAATTTGAAGTAATCATTTTCTGTATGACTAGAGTGGAGTAAAAATTCCTCCACAATTTTTACATTTTGTCAGTTAATTTTTTTCCCGTTCATTGCGCTTTGTGGGCATTCAACTCTCATCTTCATGCCGTAGCATTTCAAAGTCTGTTGTTGACCTACTGGTGTGCTTGGGGTCATTTTCATTGTTGCATAACTGAAGTCTGACTAAGTTTTAGCTGTTGGACAGATTTAACCTCACATTTCACTCAAGAAATAGTTGGTATATAAAGGTGTTCATGGTAGACTCAGTGACTGCTCAACAAACCCAATGATCACCCCTTGGTGTTTGTTGTGTCTCCATGTGTGGCACTGTGCATTCAGATACAGTTTTTAAAAGCTAGGCAATGCTGCCATGTTATTTTGAGAGAGAGCAAATGGGCTGGTACTTAGTGTTTTTTAAAAAAAATTCAAATGACAAATCATGGCTAAGCACTTTCAAACATTCACACACACTGTGGTGGATGCATGCTGGTCATCTTGGGGTTCACCATCTTGCCCAGTGATGCTTCAGCAGTCAACCAGTTGCTTTAAGATAATTGCTGATTACTTTCCTCCTTTCAATTGTGTTAACACAATGCCAAGACTTTTATAGGGTTGGTCAAATGTGTTGATGAGCTGCTACCAAGTTGTTGTTTTTTTTGTAGGGACAAGGTAAAAAACTTGGGCGTGTGGTTCGACATGGTGCTCTCTTTCGAGTCTCATGTAAAAGAGATAACAAAGACCGCCTTTTATCATTTGAGGAACATCGCCAGAATCAGACAAGTTTTGTCAAGCGACACTGCAGAGGTTCTTGTCCATGCATTTGTGTCCTCACGCATTGATTATTGTAATGCTCTTCTTTCTGGGCTACCAAAGAAAAGTTTTAGAGGTCTACAGATGGTGCAAAATGCAGCTGCTCGCATTTTAACAAGAACTGGGAAATTTGAGCACATTAGCCCTATACTGAACTCTCTTCATTGGCTACCTTGTCAGGTTCGAGCAGATTTTAAGGTCCTGCTGCTCACCTACAAGGCTTTAAACGGACTGGCACCTTCATACCTCTCCGACCTTTTACATCTTTACGTTCCATCCCGTGCTCTCCGATCTCAGGACTCTGGCCTTCTAAAGGTTCCTAGAGCCAGAAAAAAGACTATTGGAGAGCGTGCTTTTTCTTTTTGTGCCCCGTTTCTGTGGAACACCCTTCCTCAAGATATTAGGCAGGCATGCTCTGTGGAGGTTTTTAAAACTAAGCTGAAGACACATTTGTTCACCCTATCTTACAAGTCTTAATTCTATGGCTTTTAGTTTTAAATTTTTACTGTTTTTAACTTGTATTGTGTCTTTTACCTGTATTGCTATGTATTGTTTTTATTTATTTTTTATCTTTTTAGTTTCAAATAGTTGTACAGCACTTTGTTTGAAAGCGCTTTATAAATAAAGTTATTATTATTATTATTACCTTACAGAAAATAAGCCAAAATGGAAAACAGCGCGTACAGAAATTATGATGCATTTCATATATTGTAATGATCTAACGAATTAGACACCCTCGGATGCCCTTTGCTAATTAAAATGCTAAGGACCAGAATATTTTATTATGCCCTGACATGTAAAACCTTATAATTTAAGGAGGGTATACTGTCTTTTTATTGTGACTGTATATTTTCCATAATTCAGAGGTAGTTTCCCCAATCATGCTCATGCCTCAAGCTTCCTTATTTGGAAGAAGGGAAAATGAATTTTTATTTAAAAAAACAAAACAAAACATGTTTAGCTTGAATTAATAGTTGACGGACAGTACATTTAAGTAAGCTTTACTTAGAAATTGTGCAGCTAGCCCTGCAAAAGGTGACCTGTCCATGGTGTGCCTCTCACCCTGTGAGAGCCAGGATAGGCACCAGCCGCTGTCTTAAAAGTTAATATCCTTCTCTAGACAAATGACTTCTCTGGGCTTTAAAACACTTTCTGTTTTTTAACAGGTGGTAGGTAGAAACCTGTGGATGTTAGAGGAAATGAGTTAAAATTGCCACTTTGATTAATGTAACAAAACGTACACTTTAATTAGACTTAAATAAAACTGAAAAAATCTCACCCACCCTGGTCCTTTCACAACAATCTCTATTACATATGGTGCCTTTTTATCTGTTTTTCTGTACATACTTCTTTTTACATAGTATGTACAGTGACAGTGTACATTTGATCTATGTGGAGTGTGTATTTCTGAGTCAGTGAGCTGTATAGACACACTATGACTTTCAGCTGTATTATGGAAAGAAACACATCCAAATTGAGATTCACAGTCAAACATCACCATGTGTGAAAAGATACGCAGACACACTTGTGCAATAACACAAGCGCTCATCTTCGGGAGGCATTAAGCAAATATCCTTAAATAAATACAAAATAAATTAAATCATATAAAAGAATGTGTTAAAAAATAAAAAAAGAAATTCTGTTACATATTAAAACAAATCGCAAACACAAGTAACAACAGTACTTGCTCATAGACAAAGAGCACAAAGAGTACAGATGGCTACAATCTGTAAACAATTATGGACAGAAGGACAAACATGCATGGAGACAGACACATCCACATGTCATCAGTGTGTAGAAAGGACTAGTGGACCTAAGGTGGTGGTGGATGAGGACTTTTTCTCTGGGATGGGAGTATTATGGAAGAGCTGTCACTTCTCACTTCCCTGTCAAGAGGTATGGGCTGCAGTGCTGTGTTTGACAGCATTATTGGCAGTGCTGCTATCAGCTGCTTTCCTGGATGTGTTGCTCATGGATGGCTCAGGACTAACTGAACAGCACCAAATACTATGGCAGAGTGAAAGGACATGAGCGTTTCATCAAAATTTCCAGAGTGCAAGGTCATTTACATTTTTTCCACACCAGAAACCACTGAAGGTTACTATTTTGTTCGCACTATAACTGTGTACAAGTTTTACTGTAATTGTATGGTGATAACATAGCCATCGTTGATACAGGAAGAATTAAAATATTCTCCCAGTTACACAAATACCTGCTTAAGGCGAGACACTACCGTTAGTGTTTTTGTGTTATTTTGGTTTCATAGTATGTCTTCTTTCGGAATAGTGGAAAGAATACAAAAAGATATACACATTTAGATTTATTTTTCTGCACTGGACATTTATGCAAATGTTTCATAATGCAGAATTTCTCAAATGTGAGTTCTCTCAGTCAGATACCGGGCAACTCAGTGTTCAATATTATTTGAGACATGCACAGGAGGAGCCAGAGATGTATCCACCAATCTTTCAGATAGACACAACTCTACCACCTGACCCACAGCTGCCACAACTACAAGCTGTCCCAGGTGGGCTCTCATCCATGTACTGACCAGACCAGAAGTCGAGCTTAGGTGTGCTCAGGGTGGAATCGCCTCATGCTATCAGTAGTGACACTGAACCTAGTGTCTGTAATATACAGTGATCCATACACTGCTTAAAAAAAATTAAAGGTACACTTTGAAACCACATCAAGTCAACTCAGTGGGGAAAAAAGTCATGTTGGGTATTTATTTTAATATGGACTTGGTAATGTTAGGAATTGAAGAATGCCACATCATTTGAGGCAAATAAAAATTGTCAACATATAGAAGGCCGAATTCAAAGATGCCCCGAAATGAGAGTTTAAAAAATGATGCAGCAGGTTAGTCCATTTCGCAGAAATTTCATTGCCGCAACTCAAAATGCTGCAGTATTTTAATAGTTTGTATGGCCCCATGGCCCCCTTAACACCATTGAGGCATGCTCCTAAAGAGAAGACCGATAGTGTCCTGGAGGATCTCCGTCCAGATCTGGACCAGAGCATCAATGGGCTCCTGTTTTGTGTGGACTGAAACATAATGTCCCAGAGGCGTTCTATCCTTCACCCACCAACAACTGGGGAGGAAACCAGGACCCACTCCACCAGCGTAGGGTCTGACAATCGTTCCAAGGCTTTCCTCCCGATACCTAATGGCAGTCAGGGTTCTGTTGCCTAGCCTGTAGAGGTCCCTGTGTCCTTCCAAGGATATGCATTTGCAGACAGTCACCACCAAACTGGTCATGATGAACAATATTACAGGTTCTCCATGGCTTCTCCAGACCCTTTCATATCTGTAACATGTGCTAGTGGTGGACTTGCAAATTCTGTTATTCAATGGCAAATGCCAATCGGACTCCCTGGTGCCAGGCAGTGACCATAGGGCCCACTAGAGGACATCAGCCATCCTCATGAAATCTATTTCTGACTGTTTGGTCAGAGACATTCCCACCAGTGGCCTGCTAGAGGTCATTTTGTAGGGCTTTGAGTTGTCCTACTGGTGGATCTCCTGGAGTAAGTACTTGTCTCCTGGAACCTCCAGACATGGCAAACTTTCTGGCAATGGCACGTATTGATGTGCCATGTTGGTGGAGTTGGACTACCTGTGCAGCCTCTAAAAGATGCAGGCACTGCCATTGTCACCAATAGTGACAATGACCCTAACCAAATGCAAAACTAGTGGATATAAACAGTCAGAAAAGACAAGGAGGGGAAAAAATGTCATTCACCTGCAAAGCCATTCCTGTTTTGGGTTTTTTCCTCACAGACGCTCCTCTAGTGCACCTAGACTTAATGAAATGTTAATTGAAGTAACATCAAAACAATTGATACAACCTTCTCTGCTACTTAATCTGACCAGCTCACTGTCACAGAAGTTGGTTGACTTGATGCTATACTCTGATTCAAAAGCATCCCTTTAATTTTTTTAGAGGACTGTATATGAGGAGATTGAGGTTTTAGTGCGCAAGATTTCTTTTAACCATTTTCAGTTTGTTCAAATGTGGAAACTCCACTTTAATAACCCTTTTTAAACAGATTCAGGGCTTTCTATGCGTCATTCAGAGTCTAGTTTGTGATAAAGTATTGCAGAAGATGAAATAGTTGTCTCCTGAAAAAGTATTCTCCTGTACTGTCACTCATCTTACCTGGTCTGACCTTTAGTTCTTTAATTCCAGACTTTTCAAGATCTGCATGTTGGAAGTAACTTGTTATGTTAACATTTCTCAACAGTGAGCCACATAAACAGCCAACTTTTTTTCATAATGCGGCATACAAAATGTTTTGTTCAATTCAGACCTCATGTGTAGCACGTACTAACAATTATAGTGATCAAATGGTAAATGGTAAATGGCCTGTATTTATATAGCGCTTTACTAATCCCTAAGGACCCCAAAGCGCTTTACACATCCAGTCATCCACCCATTCACGCACACATTCACACACTGATCAGAGCAGTCACATCCAAAAAAACAAGGAGTCTGTGAGCTAGTGTTCATGCTCTCTTCACAAATTGTCTAATTAGTCAGAAAGGTTGTCACATTATCTTTTTCTTTAAAACCACAGGTGTTTAAATCATGTTTAATTATTACTTGTTATTAAACCCTGTCTTTCTTCCACAGCGTCTTTTGTTATCGCTCACTCAGCTCTGTTTTTCCCCTTACTCCCAACCAGCTACAGATGGCTGTTCCTTCTACCAGAGGGTTCTTCCTCCTCAAAGATTTTTTTCTTCCCACTGTCATTAAGTGCTTGCTCTTAGGGGGTAGCCTGATTGTTGGGAATTTCTGTCTATCATTGTAGGGTCTTTACCTGACAGTATACAGTGCCTTGAGGCGACTATTGTTGTGATTTGGTGCTACATAAATAAAATGAAATTGATCTGTGTTTGATTGTTGCAGTCACACACAATGCAGCACGCAGTGTGTTTGAACAGCAGCTTTGTTCTCACTGGCAGCAAACAAAAATTCAAAATGTTTTCAGCTGCCATAACTTGACCCGATCCCTGTGCCGATGATTTTTACTGCTCTATAACGGTTTGGACAGTACTGAAGATTGCAGAAAGTGGAATCCTCTGGGACACTGGTGTACGCTGAAGTAGGGAAAAAAAAGGAATATTATGTAATAAGCAACCAGGAGTCAACCTTTGAGGTCAGAACTCCAAGAACTAAAATGAACCTTTGGATCTAATGAATTGAGATCTTTCCTAAATCCCTCCTATTCCTCTACCCTAAGTGTATACTGTAGAAATGTATGTGAAGGCACACACTGTATTGTCATGTGAAAACCTTGTAACGCTAATATAAAACACAAGTGTTAACTACGCCTGGAGAAACAGAAAAATAGCAGTTTCATCTGAAAATGCTGAATGGACATATTCAAATCAAGGCAGTTTTCTGATGCTTTTAGGAAAGTAAACACATTGGAGATTAAGCATCCAGCAGCAATAAAATGTGTATTTCGATGTTCTTGTGCTGGACAGTACTGAAATGTGATGGAGCAAGTTAAAGGGAGTGCGGAGGAAGCAGGAGTGAGTGAGTATGGAGGATGACTGTGTGCAGCTGGGGGTTATAGGATTCCATCCATGAAACTGGTGTCTAGCCGCTGGATGAGCACCCGGATAAAGGACATCTCCTTGCGAGTATTTTCAAAGATGACCCTAGGATCATCAGACTGGCAGCGCAGACAGTTGGGAGCCATAACCATGGCCAGGTTGTTCACATCCATTTTGGTGATGGCCACATTAGCAGGCTGGGCAAATACCTAGACAAACACAAGGAAAGATCTCTATCTAATAAATGCAATAACATTTCAAGGTCTTAAGCATACTGTGATGATCTGGCAGGCATAATATTACAGTGCTGGAAAAAGATTATGTTTTGTGTTTCTCTAAAGCTCATATCTGATCATGGTCATTTAATTTGGCAACACTATGTAAATGGGACTCCCATTGTGCTGCAGCTTTTTTGTTTTAACAACAGTTCTCAGCTTTTCAGAACTGTTGAGACCAACTGCTGTAATTTTAAAAGCCAAATGTTTTCAGATTCTTTAAATAAAATTTCATAGTATTCATAGTTTTCCATAGTCTCCTTTGTTGTAGTTTCTGCCAAAATTCACAACACATTTTCAGTGGTAATAGATCAGTTTAGTGTGGATTGGTATTAAGATAACCAAATATCAGATATGTTACTCAAAAATGTCATATATCATTATATATCATTCATTGCAACACAAATACTCAAAAGTAGATGATGAAATAGCAAAGTTCTTTGCAGGTTTACACTAAGAATCATTAACATTATCAGTCTTTTATCTGCTCTACATACATTCTTCTTTATAACTCACCCGCTCTCAGATGCTGTTTTAATATCCAGTCATGTTCAGTTCAATTCAACTTTATTTATTTGGCAGAAAATCACAATAACAGTTGCCTCAAGGTGCTTTATTTATTCATAACCAGGACTAGGGAGGGGCATGTACGGTGGGGATGGTAGGTGGTAGGATGACAGATGTTGTGAAGGAGGGCGTGTCCCATTTTGACCTTGGGACTTCCAGGTCACAGATGTTAGAAGTGAAGAAGTTTCTCGGATGAGAGAGGTGAAACGTCTTCAAGAAACTTAAAGAAGTTCAGACGCTTTTCTTTCCAAGCTCCTTAGACAACCCAGAACATAAGTCCAGAACTACCTCAGCAAAAAAGAACAAGATGGTAAGCTTGAAAACATGGAGCGGCCAGCACAGCCTCCACACTTAAACCCCATCAAGATGATTTGGGATGAACTGGACAGAAGAGTGAAAGCAAAGCACGCTACAACTGCCAACATTTATGGGAACTTCTACAACAGATAGAGAAGAAGCTTCCGAAGAATATTTGATTTCTATTGTAGACAGAACGCCACGGGTGTTTTTAGCTGTTACATCTGCCAAAGGTGGCAACTTTGATGAGTCAGAAGTTTAAAAAACATTTTGGTTTATAAATTGATTTCTTTTTTAACTCCAACTGCTTATTTGTACGATGCTTTCATTTCAGAGTGCAACGAGACATTAAACTCCATAATTTTTTAATTAAAACCTGGAAACCTGGAAACCTTTTACCAGTAGTGTATATGATCATATTTAAGACTGAAGCAATAATTAATGGTAGGACTTCTTTGAGCAGTCTTGTGGGAATGAGGTCTAAAAGACTCATTGATGGTTAGGAGGAAGTAATGACTGAAGTTAATTCAGAAAGATCAAGAGGAGAAAGAGTCTAAATACATATCAATGGTACCGAAAGTAGCTGGACATAATGTTACATCAGTAAGATGGTTATGAATATTTTTTTATTTAATGTTTAAAATTTTATATCTCTGACTCTCTCGCACCTGGAATCATCCGTCCCTCTTTCTCACCATTTGGTGTTTCTTTTTGGTTGAAAAGAAATACAAAACTCTCCATCCCTGTATTTATTTCACTGGTCTGAGAGAAATCACAATTTAAAAACAAATACCAGTTTCATTTGTCGTCTTCTGAACCAGATGGTTGGCTTGATGGTTTTGGAGAACCATCTTCTCCAAAAGTATCTGGTACTGACGTTCAGTCTCACCAGCGTCCCTTCTGTGTTTAGGGGCTCTTGTCAACAGCATTCTGTGAGATTTCCTTAACTGCTTCACCTTCACCTATCTCAGTGACATCTTGATCTTCTCAGAGTCAGTCCAGGAACATGAAAGCCTTGTCTGACAAGTGCTTCAACAACTTCTTGGGAACAAGTTCTACGTTAAAGGTGAGAAGTGCGAGTTCCACGCAGAACTTTTGTCATTGCTTGGTTTCATTGTGAAGAAAGGACAAATAAAGGCTGATCCAACAACAGAGGCAGTAGTTATCCCATCTTTACTTCTAAGAAACACTCTCTCTCTAAGGTACTTTTCACACCCAGTCATAATACTGATGATTAACTTGATTACTTGCAAATGTTCATCCTTTCTAGTATAACATACTTTTTAAACCTTTTGTTACCCCTGTGCCAACCTTCTTGAGGTGTGTTGCTGCCATTACATTCACAATTAGCTAATATCTTTATTAAAAGTGAAAAACGTGTCTAAGTTTGAACATTTGATATATTTTATGTGTTCTATTGTGAATAAAATATGGGTTTACAAAATCTGCAAATCATTGCATTCTGTTTTTATTTATTTCACACAGCATCCAAACCTTTGTGGAATTGGGGTTGAAGTATAAGTTGTGCTAACATGTCTCTATCCAGGTCATGGTAGTCTAAGGAGTCTAAGGAGCTTGGAAAGAAAGCAACTTCTTTAAATTACTTGAAGACGTTTCACCTCTCACGCTTCAGTTATAAAGTCCCAGGTATTTAAATCCTAGTTAGGGTTCAAATATACGGACTACAGAAACCACCCATGCTTTAACTTGAGATGCAATCCGGACTGCTTCCCAAGAGATTGCACCTTGAGTCTACAGTCAAGGGACAAGAGCTGAGGCCGATCTTATAGAGAGCAAAGTAAGTAAGTATGAAGAGCACTCCAAAGTGAGATCAACCTGACCCTGCAGGAACTCACAAAACTTCTACCTTCTTCCATTTCATAAGAGGTTTGTGGACAAGGCACAGTTGGCACAACACACGAAAGAGAAAGAAAGACAACTCCAGAAATTCCAACACTCCAAACCAAAACTTACTACTTTCAATTAATGCCCAGACTAAAACGGAAAGACTTCACAACCAAAGACAGCCAGGTACGTCAAGCACAACTTATCAAGCTCAGCTTTACAAATCTGATAATTTTACCATCCAAAAACCTTTCTGTGCGCACAAATGTCTGTGCAGATAACCATTTGTAAATCTTAGTTTATGCTTGTGGATCATATCGTACACATTTGCAACCCTTTTGAGGCAAGTTGTGTATAAATGACCAGTATTTATTCAGGTTTGGGCATACATATTTTTAAAATGGTTTCATATGTGGTCAAATTGCTTTGTATTTGAGTCTGAATTGAAGCGCATGCTTGTGAGTCTTCAAAAGTTAAACACAAATCACTGCACACGTTCATAAATCTTCATTTATGTTTGTGGACCATACTGTACACATTTGTAACCCTTTTTAAACATATTTCTCTTCTATCTGCCCAAACGAAAAGTGTACGGGACGGACACATTTGCAGGACTATAAATCCCACTTCAGCTGTACACCTGGAAAATGGTAAACGGACTGGTTGTTATATGTCGCTTTACACAACTTGCCTCATTCACCCATTCATACAAGCACTTTTTGCTATGCTTGTTCTATCTAAGTGCTTTCTATCTACTATTTACACACATTCATACTCTGATGTATGCATCAGAGAGGAACTTAGGGTTAGTATCTTACCCAAACATATTTGGCACTTTGACTGGAGCAGCCTGGGATCGAACCACCAACTTTACAATTAGCAGATGACCTGCTCTAAGTAAAAAGCTCAGTCTTGGGATGATGCAAAGGTTCAAATTTTGGATGGAGAAGACTGATGGTTTGACATAGAAGAAAAATAGGCCATATATGTCCACTGTGAATGACCACCTTTGAACAGAGTGGGTGGTTTATGCCATCAGCTGTCAGCCCCCTACAATTCAGTCTCGAGATCCCTTCCCAGGTGCCTAAACTCATGTTGCATGGGGTCATCTCAACAGGTCACATGACAGGGTGATGCAAAGTCTCACACTGGTTTCACTTGAAACCAGTGTAATGACCCATACCTTTTTTCACACCCTGGCAGATGTGCATGATTAATAGTAAGTCAGGTTAAGGGACTAGGTTTAAATCCCTGGGATTTTCCACCATTTGGTTTTAGAAATTAAGAAGCCTCTTCGATGAGAGGTGGAATGTGTTCAAGAAATGTTAAAAAGTCCACTCGCTTTCTTTCCAGCTCCTTAGACAAGCTGTGCTAACCTGTGCATATTTGTGTTACCTGTAGGAATCGAATGAGATAGCAGAGCACCAGTTTGTTGATATGTGGCAGGCCCAGCACCACACCGACAGCTGCTTCTGGGTTGTCATAGTGAGTGATACACTCCTCATAAAACTCGTGAGGGATAAGCGGTTCTTCGAGCTCCCTGTACCAAAGTTTCAGCAGAGAGGCTGCAGATACAGAAGAGGACACCAA
This sequence comes from Haplochromis burtoni, assembly GCF_018398535.1. NCBI lineage: Eukaryota > Metazoa > Chordata > Actinopteri > Cichliformes > Cichlidae > Haplochromis > Haplochromis burtoni. The sequence continues at coordinate 419,136 of NW_024582610.1, read as the reverse complement.
TTGAGATTTCTAAGAAAGCACTTATTCAGGAACGAAAGTCATTTGAACATCTCAATCTACTGCAGACGGATCATATCTGGGCTGCAGAGACACAGTGTTCAGTAGCACTATTCAACAGTGTGTATGTGTACCAGGAATGTGTGGGTCTTCCAGTCCTGTAGGGATTTTCCATTGATCCACTTGCAGCTTGAGGGCATTGACTTCATCTATGTCCCCTGGTACTCTGGAGATCAAATGTCACAGGATATTTACACTTCCGGCCCTCTTCTTATGCTACATAGTTGTTTTGCATAAAGAGTGTGAGAACCAGAAACACAAGGATGTACAAGAGCTTCATCTCAGACATGCAGACAGCAGATACAACACACACAACCTGCTGACCACATAACTACTCACAAAGACTTGTAGCAACTCTTATACAAACACAAATGTTTCTTCATCATTTTTGAAATGCATTAAAAATATGTTGAAAACTGACACATAATTGTGGCTAGAAGAGAAATCTGATATCCAAATATATGTACAGTGGGGCAAAAAAGTATTTAGTCAGCCACCGATTGTGCAAGTTCCCCCACTTAAAATGATGACAGAGGTCAGTAATTTGCACCAGAGGTACACTTCAACTGTGAGAGACAGAATGTGAAAAAAAAATCCATGAATCCACATGGTAGGATTTGTAAAGAATTTATTCGTAAATCAGGGTGGAAAATAAGTATTTGGTCAATAACAAAAATACAACTCAATACTTTGTAACATAACCTTTGTTGGCAATAACAGAGGTCAAACGTTTACTATAGGTCTTTACCAGGTTTGCACACACAGTAGCTGGTATTTTGGCCCATTCCTCCATGCAGATCTTCTCGAGAGCAGTGATGTTTTGGGGCTGTCGCCGAGCAACACGGACTTTCAACTCCCGCCACAGATTTTCTATGGGGTTGAGGTCTGGAGACTGGCTAGGCCACTCCAGGACTTTCAAATGCTTCTTACGGAGCCACTCCTTTGTTGCCCGGGCGGTGTGTTTTGGATCATTGTCATGTTGGAAGACCCAGCCTCGTTTCATCTTCAAAGTTCTCACTGATGGAAGGAGGTTTTGGCTCAAAATCTCACGATACATGGCCCCATTCATTCTGTCCTTAACACGGATCAGTCGTCCTGTCCCCTTGGCAGAAAAACAGCCCCATAGCATGATGTTTCCACCCCCATGCTTCACAGTAGGTATGGTGTTCTTGGGATGCAACTCAGTATTCTTCTTCCTCCAAACACGACGAGTTGAGTTTATACCAAAAAGTTCTACTTTGGTTTCATCTGACCACATGACATTCTCCCAATCCTCTGCTGTATCATCCATGTGCTCTCTGGCAAACTTCAGACGGGCCTGGACATGCACTGGCTTCAGCAGCGGAACACGTCTGGCACTGCGGGATTTGATTCCCTGCCGTTGTAGTGTGTTACTGATGGTGACCTTTGTTACTTTGGTCCCAGCTCTCTGCAGGTCATTCACCAGGTCCCCCCGTGTGGTTCTGGGATCTTTGCTCACCGTTCTCATGATCATTTTGACCCCACGGGATGAGATCTTGCGTGGAGCCCCAGATCGAGGGAGATTATCAGTGGTCTTGTATGTCTTCCATTTTCTGATGATTGCTCCCACAGTTGATTTTTTCACACCAAGCTGCTTGCCTATTGTAGATTCACTCTTCCCAGTCTGGTGCAGGTCTACAATACTTTTCCTGGTGTCCTTCGAAAGCTCTTTGGTCTTGGCCATGGCGGAGTTTGGAGTCTGACTGTTTGAGGCTGTGGACAGGTGTCTTTTATACAGATGATGAGTTCAAACAGGTGCCATTCATACAGGTAACGAGTGGGGGACAGAAAAGCTTCTTACAGAAGACGTTACAGGTCTGTGAGAGCCAGAGATTTTCCTTGTTTGAGGTGACCAAATACTTATTTTCCACCCTAATTTACGAATAAATTCTTTACAAATCCTACCATGTGAGATTCATGGATTTTTTTTTCACATTCTGTCTCTCACAGTTGAAGTGTACCTCTGGTGCAAATTACTGACCTCTGTCATCATTTTAGGTGGGGGAACTTGCACAATCGGTGGCTGACTAAATACTTTTTTGCCCCACTGTATTAAAAGATTATATGTCATTAACTTGCCCAACTTTGTTTTAAACTGACTGTTTGTCAGCCCTTAAAACTTAACCTGGTTACCTTCTGTAATTAAGAAGTTTGAGGGCTGGCAAAAATAATGCAACATGACAAGCTCCACATTTTGACCAAGACTTATGTACTTTAAGAGCATGTGACCAAGAAATTATTTATAGTAAGATTTTGCATGGTTCCACTAACTAATAACACATTAAATAGTCATTAAATGCTTCACAGAATTTAATGTTTGTAAAGCATTAATTTTATTTTGTTTCATTTTTTCACATCTGTTTTCATACTGTGCAGTCTTCTATCGGCTATTTGGTCCCATTAGCTCCTTTCCTCACTCACCTGAAAATGCCTTCTGTTTGGTCTCCATTGAGACACAGAACCTCTTCAGAGAGGCGAGTCTGTACCCATGGCAATTGGCGGTCTGGATATCGCTCCTTCTGGAGTGCCATGACCTCCTCAAGGGAGGACCCAAACATGGAAGGGTTGAAGATGGCGTTCCTGGCATGCTTGATTTCCTCTATGCAGGGTTTCTGCACACCCTGAAAAAGTGTGACAGAAACGCACACACAGACACACACAGATAAGTTACTGCAGGGCAGCTGAGGCAGAGCTGAGAGCATTTTGAGTACTAAAGGAACGTTCAAAAGTATCAAGTATTAAGATGTCAGTGAAAAAATCCACAAATATAGTTAAACAGTACTTGAGCGATTATGGATTTTGGCGATCTCTACACGTCAACCATGGGAACATACTTTCCTCTCACATGAGTTTACTTTCTAACTCTTGTCTGGATTATGTCCTAGTCAGCAGCTCACTGTTGAGTGACATTTCAGACACTGAAATACACCTTATACCTGTCAAGGATCATGCTCCCTTGTCTTTAATTCTAATACATAAGTAGGTCATTCAGCCAAGTAAAAACTGGAAATTTAACACATTATTGCTTATAAATGAAGATATTATTAAATATTTTAAAAAAGAGTGGGCTTTATATTTAGACTATAATGACCTGCCTGGAACATCAGTATGTGGTCTCTGGGAGGCAGGAAAAGCTGTGATGAGAGGAAAAATAAGTTCATTCTCATCTCATCAGAAAACAAATATATATTCACCACAGATGAGCTCATCTAAACACAAAATTGATCTGTTTCTTGATAACATAGCCCTTCCAAAATTATTAGACATTAGGTTATAGCGATCAAGGGTATAAAATGTGTAATAAACCTTCTTAAGAGCTTTAGATTATTAAATAAACTGGCTGAAATGTACAGTTCTTCCAATTGCTCCTTCCATTTCTTCCTCGTTAATAGTCAGGTATTGTTTCTCCTAGGCTTACAAATTTAAATACACTAAACTACATACTACATATTTATGAATATATTTATACTCATAAATATCATGTCTACATGTTCTTCTTTTGCAGGCTGCATCACTGAAATGAACATTTGTGTCAATAAAGACTAGGTTGAAAAGGGGAAGTAAAGACATGTGGACAGACAGCGCTCCGTACCTTCTTGGCTCCAGTGAGTGCAGCTTTTGTCAGTTTCCTGTAGCAGTATTTAGCATAACTGCTAATGGCCACACCTTGAGCAACAGAAAAAGACAACATATTAACAACATTAGGAGAGTGCTTTAGTTGTCTTAAATTGATTCATTAGCACGACAACAACTCAAACATTCTTCCGATCTGTGGAGATTCTGTATCTCACGATGTCAGTCACTGGTGTTGGATTACCATTTTGTAGATTTGATTATGGCGCTTTGGCTGTTGCCATCTGAGATTTGAAGTAGGAAGTGTCCATATGTGGATGACAAGGTGGAGCTGGTGAATAAGGCTTCAATGCTCAAGCCAGCGCTCAATATATGTACATCAATGATAATTTGCTTCGGAGAACCACTTCTAATTTCAATAATTGCTTAGGCAATGGCAGCAACTATTACTGTGTTTTGAAAAAGCAAAATGAAATAAAAACTTAGTACAACAACAGTAATTGTAATCTCTGACTAAAGGAGAGATGGAGCATCAGTTGTTTATGAGAGACTTTAAAAAAAGTGCTGAAAGTAATTTTGTTGCAATTTACAAGAGGTCACCCAAGGGAAATAGCACAAGACGTTATACTCAAGCTAAGGCTTTGTTACAGGAACATTTTGGAAATGAATCGTCAATGAAACCGAGCTCGTTAAATCAGAGGACGTTAAGGTACTTCAGGACTACAGTTTACTTCTTAGAGAAACGGTAAATGTTAAAAGAACTGATTCCTACAATAGTGCCAAAAAATGTTTGCCCCCTTCCTGATTTCCTAGTGTTTTGCATATTTGTCACACTTACATGTTTCAGATTATAACCCAAGTAAATACAAAATGCAGTGTTTAAATGATGATTTCATTGATTAAAGGAGAAAAGTTCTGCAAACCTGACTGGTCCTGTGTAAAAATAGTAATTGAGTTCAGTTTCACTAAACACACCTGATTACTGGCAGAGCTGTTGAATCAAAACACCTAAATAGAACCTGTCTGACAAAGTGCGGCAGACTGAAAGATCTCAAAAAGCCAGACATCACGCCACAATCTAAAGAAACACCTGAGAAACAAGTCTGGAAAAGGTTATAAAGCCATTTCTAAAGCTGTGATGCTCCAGTGAGCCACGGTGAGAGCCATTATACACCAGTGGAGAAAACCTGGAACCATGCCTGTAAATAACATTCCACATCAGAAGGATATTTGGCTTCATTTAAGACACATTCACCTTCTAGAAATCGAGTCAGAGATTGAGTCACTGTTAGGGGTAAATGTACCAAAGGCACTGAAACCACTGAGTTTAAAAAAAGAGTAAAACATATTAACAAATTGAAAGTACATAATGTTTGTCTGTGAGATGGTTATGAATATTTTTCCAAAGGTATCCAGAGTCGCATGTAGTGAAAATGTAAAGCTATTGCTTCACTCGTCTACGTTCATCTGAAGAGGAAAAAATTTCCACGGGACTTTTAAACCAAAGGTATTCACAGTTTTACTTAACCAAGCCAACACGAATGCAATAAAATAACTTTCATTACCCATGAATTTACTTATTAAATTACTAATTACACAAAATAAGTTTGACAGTAAATATAAATACTGAAATATATGTACTATATTAACTTGGCTCCCACACCACCTCTGTGTAATTCATTATTGTACATTTAAACATTTTTAGGAAATGATCAGACAAAAGAGGAAGGTTAAGAAAGATCCTTTATTCCGACCATAGCACACGGACTTGGAGATAAAAGGATTCAAAGGGTTTGCATAGCAAGTGGCTGTAGACAAATTGGCACTTGATGATGGGACATTATGGTATATCCCTCACAATAGTGCTGAACTCATGCAGAGGCTAGATCTCACTAGCTCTTTGACAAAAGTTGCAACCAGAGCTTGGACAACATTGTTGAAGCACTGTTGAATCATCTGGACGGAGAACAAAACAAAAGGCAGTCTGCATCCAAAGAGGAGCTTTAGAATATCCTTAAAGAATCGTGCAGAACAATTTATGAGGACTACTAATAGAGATTAGAAGAATGCTTGACCAAATGAGTTCATGTTGTGTTGCAGAATAAAAGTGGTTATACCAAATGATTCACTTTCATACTTGTTAGAATTTTACATATTCAGTTTTAGGCTTGTACACTGTATTTCCTTGGATATTTGGTAAACATTATGGAAACCATTTGTGGATATAGACATGTAAAAACACAATGACTACTTAATTCAACTCAATTTTATTTCTGTAACTCTAAATCAAAAACAGTCGGCCCAAGTTACTCTATACTGTTCATGGGACCCAGCTGGACGCATCCCAAAGAGACGACATGGGCCCAACATCCCATAGGCCTGCCACTCACAGGGGGCATCATAGCGGTCAGGGGCAGCCAAGAGTGGAGGCCTTGGCGGACCAATCCCCTCCTATCGAGGCTGGTAATCGAGACATGGAACGCCACCTCTCTGGTGGGGATGGACCCTGAGCTAGTGCATGAGGCTGAGAGATACCGGGTAGATGTAGTCACGCTCACCTCAATGAATGTCTTGGAACAAGCCTCCTTGAGAAAGGCTTGACTCCCGAAGGCTCTGGATGTTGTAGGAATGTCATGTTTGACACTCCTCTGTAACATTGTGTGGAGATCTGGAGTGGTGTCTCAGGATTTTCAGACTGGGATGGTGAATGCCATCTTTAAGAAAGCGGATTGGAGGATGTGCTTCAACTAGGCCGGGGTATTGGAAAGGACAATATGTCTGTTAGAACAATCCCAGGTCCAGGACAACAATGCAGTTTCCATCCTAGTAGTGGAACCATGGGCCAGCTCTTTATCCTCTCAAGGATGTTTCAGCGTGAATATATGTGGAAGTTTGTCCAACCAATCTACGTGTGCTTTGTATGCTTGTGGAGGGCGCTGTAGGAGCATGGGGTGTCTGGCCTGCTCTTATGAGCCATTCCATGTCCATGTACAACTGCAGCGAAAGCTTGATCCCTTATTGCCAGCAATCTGTTAGACTAATTTACAGTGGGAGACTGCTCTTTGTCACTTTTGTTCACAACATTTATGGACAGTATTTCTAGGTATAACCAAGTAGCGGCCTCAGAATCTCATCTCTGCTTTTTGTAGATGACGTGGATGACTCCTTTTTAATGTATATGTCAAAGTCAGCAGAAAGGTATTAAATCACCACTTGGTACTTGTTTTAGTCAAATATCTTCACCAAAAATAAAATCATTCTTATAGAATTTAATTATTTCTTTGGATTGTGAGTTATGTAGATGTCTGTTGGAACTGTCTGGTGATAGAATCTCCTCCAATAACAATAGAATAGAGTAGAATAGTCATTTATTGTCATTGTACATGTACAAGAAATTGTGAGTGCTTCACACAGAGTGTGCTAGAATAAAATATAAAAGCAGGAATAAATAACACCTGAAGGTGGAGACAGATTCCACCTGTTCTCCATTTACAATGACAGGGGAGTGGAGCTGTCACTGCATCCTGAAGTCCATTATGAGTTCTTTTGTTTTAAGGACATTGAGCTTCAGGTTGTTTTCTGAGCACCAGTGGGACAAATTCTCTCGCGCCGCCCTGTACGCTGTCTCAACTCCAGTTGGTTAGAAAATCCTGTGATCCAGGAGCAGGTGGCAGGGGGATGTTGAGGTGGTCCAGTTTGTTGGTAAGGATGTCTGGGATGATGGTGTTGAATGTTGAGCTGTAGTCCATGAAGAGCATCCTCACTTAATTCTTCCTGTCATCCTCCGTAGACTGATTTGGTCTGTAAACAAACTGGTAGAGATCGAGATAGGGCAGTAGGCAGCATGTGCTGAGAGACTATCCGCCTCAAACACTGGTGAGGGCTTGAATGCCTCTTCACACCTGGCGGGAGTTGTTGTCAGTGAGGAAGCCCTCTATACTCCTCCTGCAGGCCTTCTTTGGCCCGTTTGATGCTCCTCCTCCTCAGGTTGTCCCTGGCAGTGCTGTACAGAGAACGGTCCCTCAGCATGAAGGCTGAGTTACGAGATCAGAGCATGTACTTCACTCGTCATCCAAGATTTTTGGTTAGGAAAAACCTAGGTGGTTCAGTGACCTGGGTGCTTGGAGAGGTTTGTTTCCTAAGGGAGGTGGAGACAGGGAAGAGAGATGGTCAGATTGTCCTAGGTGGAGGAGGGGTGTTGGATTTTAGGCCCGCTTGATGTTATTCTACACATGGTCCACTGTCCTGTCCCCTCTGCTCATGTACACTTAACATGTTGGTGCAATTTGGGGAGTACTGATTTTAAATATGTCTTATTAACGTCCCCTGCAACAACATTGCCTTTTTTAATGTTTTTCCATCTGCCCCATAAACCAGCTCCCTTTTGTTAAATTCAGTTCTGCCTGCGTTGTCTGCATCTGGTCCTCCCTTAAAACACACGCCAGTGATCGTGACACCATTAGCTTGCGAGGTAGATAGAAGCGTCTGCACTGACTGGACATGGCCTCTAAGTACGGTTAGGAGTGACTGTCTATAATTCTACTGTTGCCATCAGTTCTGAAGTACATAAGGACAGAACGCTCCGCCCCTTCCCTTACCAGATTCACTCCAGTCCTGGCGGTGTAGATTCTGGCCCGGTAACTCCACTGAGGCACTGGATTCAGTTACAATCAGCGGACAACACTCCTGGATAAAGCAGTTGTATTAAATCTCTGATTGTAGCTCCTCCATTGTGTTTTTGAGAGATGCATTGGTTGTTTTTGCAGCTGGATGCGACAGCCAGCTCTGCATCCCCACTTTTATTTTATCTTCTCGCTTGCTGTTCCTGACAACAACCCACGAAACACCCGATGGTCTTGCGATCTCGGGTGGGAGACTTTCATTCCAATCTAAAGTCCAGACTGAGGTTGAGGCCAATGCCAGTTCTTAACAAGTGGAAGTGATCAGTGCTTTGCAGGACGACGCAACGAAAAGGCATAAGAGTATGAGTAAAAGCAATAGATTTGTGTAGCGAAATAACTATCCCTCTTTGTCTAGAATTAAAATGAGCAGAGAAGATGTGGTTAAAGGTTGTTTTTTTTATATCTGAGAGTCAGTTTACAATAAATGTAAACAATGTAAGCTTTAAGTTTGTTTATGTGGCGGACGCTTTGAGTCTCTGCCTGTGTTCCAACACCACAGATATTCTAAGTTACAAAACTTGGCAATGTCATTATGAGAGATTGCAAATTTATAAAGTAGAGTAGAAAAAAAATGTTTGTGCATGTGTGAATATATGTGTTTGTGTCTTGTGCCTGTATGTTGAGGGGTTATAAATGAAAAATGTACGGAATAGGAGAAGTCGTAAAAATCAAAAAGACAAGGAAAGACGAATGCTGTGTCAATTTCTTTTCAATGAAAAATTCATGTGTTACTTTTACAAAATGCTTTGTCAATATCCATTTGCACCATGAAGTGCTGTCCCGTCAATCTTTAAGCATTTGGCTAAATACGAGTAAAGAGTGTAATTTATCCAAGTCTTTCCATCAAAAGCCACCTCAGTAAAATACCATCCAAGTGACTTGGTTCCAGACAGATCATGCGTCACTGGTACTAAATAGCAGAGATGTGTGTTGCACCCTCACCTTTGGTGTCATTCAGAGGGTCCATGTGTCGATAAATATAGCCCTCCAGGTAAGTGTGGAAACGGGGTGTCGGGGGAAAGAAAGCTAGACAGATGGCCATCAATTCCCAGCCTCGCTCTAGGCTGTCGTAGCGGAAGTTCTCTGTAGTTTGACGACACAGCTGGATGTAGAGCTCATCACGCAAACCCTGATTACTCCACCCACGCACCACAACCTGACAGACAGGCAGAGGACCATGTAACGTTAAAAAATTTGAGGTCATTTGAACTTTTCTGTCCAACTGATTTACATCAATTCTACAAAAATTGGAATGGTGCATAAAATGTATATGAAAACACAATGCAATGATTTGCAGCTGTCATAAATATTTTATGCACAATAGAACAAAGACATATCAAGTATCGGAAATCAGAAGATGCACCATTGTAAGAAAAAGTAAGGTCATTTTGTATTAGGTGGCAGCAACATGTCTCAAAAAAGTTGGTACAGAGCCATGTTTAAAACTTTGTTGCGCCAGATGTTTTCAGTTAGTGAAACAAATCCAGTATGCAGTTTATCATTGTCTTGCTGAAATATACAAGGCTTTTCTTGGCAAATATGTTGTCTGGATGTGAGTGTTCCATAGGCAGGGTGCAGGATTTTGAACTGAATGTTAATAACAGGCCAGATGGTCTCTCTCCTATTTAATGCAGAGGATGCGGTATCTTTGTTTTTAAGAATTTCAAAGGTTGATTCGTCTGACCACAGAACAGTCTTCTACTTAGCCCAGTCCATTTTAAAAGGACCCTTAGCCCAGAGAACATCGCATCACATCTTTGCATAATAAACCTTTAACCTGCATTTGTGAATATCACAGGAATGTTCACAGACAAAGTGTTTCCGAGCCTGCAGTCATTTCCATGAGAGAATAATGACTGTTTTCAATATAGTGCCACCACAGGGCCTAAATAACACAGGGATCCAATACTGGTTTTTCGACTTCATATTTTCTGAATCTTTTGATGATATTTTGTTCTGTAGATAACGAAATATTCAAGTTTTTTTTTAACTCAATTTTACATTAAGGAACATTATTGTGCCTCTTTTTATAGTCTTTTTAAACTGTGGAGATACAGAAATTCTTTTATTGCTGCCATATAATCTGCATCATTATACCTGCATTAATAACATTCTTTACAGCATTATTTCATCTAATAATATTTCTCACAGTATTGATACTGCATTACAGTTGTTTATTGAAGATGTCCATTTGAGGATCCTTCCATTATGTTAACTTTTATTACAAGTACGGTTAGAAATATTTTATACACATTGCATATCTGTGCTTATTTTGATTTGATGTTCGGTTCATTAAGGGTCTTAAGCTTCACTGGCGTGACTGTCCAGGTGATACATGCTGAGGGAAACTAGAACATAGAAGGATAACTGCAATGCATGCTTACAGTACATATAATACATATAATCTAGGAATGTGTCTGGCCTGAGGCCTTAACTCATTTGGTGTCTTACTATATTTTATTCTACTTGGTAACAGACGACCAGAGTCAATAATTAGCCTCAGAGACCCTGAGGGCTTGAAGTTTACTACCTTGTATGGAAGCTGTTATAGAAAAGAGAAGTTCTATGTCTGCTTATAGCTATTAAAAATGTACGATTAACTGTGACTAATGTCTGGAACCTATTTTAATCCGTCATTGACGCCATGGGGGGGCGTGTACCCCACTGCTTTATAAGTGTCCACAACATGTATTTTGGTCAGAAGACATATGTTGATGTTTTCTCCGGGCTGTTAATAAACTCAACGTTTGATTGCACTTTTCTGGGGCCTCCGTGGTTTGTGACACTGCTCTACATTGATCGATTTCGCAACAAAACCAAGTCGTGTTACTGACCTGTTGACAATTAACCAAATTAGCTAATATTTTTATGAAATAGTAAAATGTCTCACTTTAAACATTTGCTAAAATACTGTGCAAAAGTCACGATCCACCCCTCATTTCTTTTTATGTTGGTAGGAAAATGGGAAATGGAACAGTGCTCTATTGAACTCTATAAAACATATAATACAGTATAAGGTAAAGGGTACGAACAGAGTTTCTAAACTTGAAATGAGCTTGAAAGTCAATATTTGGCATGACCGCCTTTATTGTTCAGTACAGTCTTGAGGAAGCTTTCTTGTAATTTCTTTAAGCAGTCTTCAAGACAAGTTCTCGGTTTCCGTGTAAAACTTCCCACAGCTATTCTTTCTTTGGCTGACTTGTTCTATTCTATGATTCTGATGATGATTAGAAATAAAAATGATCCTTTATTCCATTAAAAGTCTGAATGTTTCAGGTCACTGGATTTTTTTTTTCATATTATCCTTCTTTAGTGTAAATAGGGTTGTTGGCCTTCCAGTTCTTCTTGTGGCCTATATTTGGCCAGTTTACTCATTTTTTAAACAGCACAGTGGCTGTGTACACACTGTACCAAACTTCTGGACTCAGTGTCAGTTTTCTAGTGAAGGTGCTGAAATAAAATTATTTATAAGGACATAATGAGAAAGTTAGAAAAACTCACCTCCAGAGCCACAGAAAGGGGGTCGGCCTTGGAGCGACGGTCTCCCATGTAGGTCTGGATGAGTTTAAAGATCTCGACTGCCTCCTTTTTCACGCTGCGGTCTGAAGTCACAATCATGGGCTTCTTGATAGGCTCACTGCTCCAGGCCAACATGTTGGCAATAGAGACCTTTCTTCTAAAAAGACCCTGAGGAAAGAAATCAGGGATTCAGAGAAATATAAAGTTGTTTAAGTGACACAGAAACAGATGCTAAGAGAGCAACTGACATTTAATTAACCTTGTCTCAGCAAAGAATTATGGCTGCCATTCCCTGAGCATCTTCCTGAAGTCTCTTCTTGTTAAAAGGATTTCTTCTGCACTACTGTCACCAAATACTTGTTAATGGGGATCATCTTAAATTCATAAAGGCCTTTTTTTACAGTATAAAGCCATTGAAGAACCCGTTGCTATGAACTGACATTGTATAAATTAAAATCTTATTTAATTTAATTATAGTTGTACATTTTCCCTTTTTTGTTGAAAATATTACATATTCATAGCCCTAAAAGGCTTTGAGATATTTTTTAAGTTAAGTGAAAGGTAAAGATTATCAGTTTGGATATGATATGAGGTCATCACTCTTTCACTAAATTTTAGCAACAGCTGCACCAAGTGTATAAACTACTGACAGTGCAAAGCTGAATATGCCTCTACTGAATATAGCAAGAAAGGTTGACCTTGGAGAAATTAGCATGTACTTTACATGACTACAGGCATTTCATCAAGATATTGCTACCATTCATAAACACATTAAATCCATCTGGGTTAGACCTTCTAATTAACAACCTGGAAGCAAGCTTTAACCATCTGGGGAACAGATGGTTAAAACAGAAACAGATTGAAATCAAAATGACCGTTTCTGGAGAAACTGCAGGGGGATTGTTGTTACTGTCTGTTTCATTGTCCACTGTAGCAACTTACAGGTTGCATTCATTATTAGGTATGAGAATTTAGCAAAAGTGGGGCTCAGGAAGGAACCGGCAGAAACACCAGAGGGTCCCAGCCCCTGGTAGTCTTGAGTTGTCACTCAAGACTGTAAGACCAGACTGACCAACCAGTGCACCGCCCAAAAACATATAACTCAGTGGCTTACACATGGATGCTGGAATGCCTTCGACATCAACATGACCTCAAGAGCCTTCATCAGGAATTTGATGGGGATGTGGCAAAAAACACTTGAGGTCAAATTCAACCCAAATACACAAGTCACCATCAAATGCAGGATATACTGAGGATCTGCCCTGTACCCACTGCTGTTCTGCATAGGCCTGAACCCCTTCAGTGAGACGATTAACAAGACTGGCTTCTAATACCAACAACATCAAGCTAAATGCCAGGAGTTATTGAGACATCGATTCACTGACCCACACCACTGGGAGCTGCAGCAGTGACATTGGAATGTCATTCAGACCGGAGAAGTGCAGTTGATAGTAACAAAGTGGGATAACAAGCTGCTCAAAGGAGGAGACACAAGCTGCTGACATCAAGACAACAAAGGGCCTTTGCTGTTCCTAGGACTGCGCTCTTCTGGACAAGGATCTCCGATGTTGTTCCTGGGATCTGCTGGAGCCACTCACCTAGCTTGGGAGTCACCGCACCTAGCGCTCCAATTACCACTTGTAGGTACAGGTACCACTGTTACCTCCACCCTCCACATCTTCTCCAGTTCTTCTCTGAGCCCTTGGTACTTCTCAAGCTTTTTGCGTTCTTTCTCCCTGATGTTGCTGTCATTCAGTATCGCTACATCTATCACTACGGTCGTCTTCTTCTGCTTGTTAATCCACCACTATGTCTGGCTGGTTAGCCACCACCGTTTTGTCTGTATCTGGAAGTCCCACAGGATCTTAGCTCGGTCATTCTCCACCACCTCCAATTTTGACCTCGGGACTTCCAGGCCATACTCGGCACAGATGTTTCAGTACACTATGCCGGCCACTTGGTCATGGCGTTCCATGTATGCCCTGCTAGCATCTTGGATCCTGCTGTTAAGTGCTGGATTGTCTCAGGGGCATCTTTACACAGCCTGCACTTGTGTGATAGCCTCTATGGATCTTGTGCTCAGAGCTTGTTCCTGTGCTGCCACGATTAGTGCCTCTGTGCTGTCTTTCAGTCCAGCTTTTTGCAACCACTGGTAGGATTTCTGGATGTCAGCTACTTCCTCTATCTGCTGGTGGTACATACCATGCAGGGGCCTATCTTTTCATGTTGGTTCCTCCTCTTCTTTCTTGGGTTTCTGCTGCCTGGGCATAGGCGTTCTTACCTACAGATAGGATCTTGTTCTTACTGTTCAGCTGACTTCTTAGAACTTGCCTGATCCTCTGCAGGAGATTGCTCCGTTCCGTAGTAATAAAACCAGTGAACAAGTCCGTAGCCAGTCTTGTCAATGATCTCACTGAGAGGGCTCAGGCTTATACAGAACAGCAGTGGGGACAGTGCATCTCCTTGGTAGATCCAGCATTTGATGGCAACTCGTGCTATGGGCTTGAAGATGGCTTCTAGTGTTGTATGTCACAAGTTCCTGATAAAGGCTCTGAGGGTCAGCCTAGCCTTGCAGTCTCAGGCCACTGCTCTGTTTACCAGTACTCCTTCACTCCTTTGGTATTCCTCCCAATTCCTTTCTGTGCCTTGCTCGGGTATCAAAAAATCCATAGGTTGCACATCCTCTTCAAGTAACCCCTTCTGCTGGGGTTACTTGTGTAGTAGCATTCCAACAATGCCTTGTGTTTATCTCTTGCCCACTTGTGCCTTCATGTTCCAGCAGCACACTTCTCATTAGTGTGTCCTGGTTTGTCAACACCTGACCTAACCTTTTGAATCCAGGCAAGTCCGAGTCGGTATGTCTTCGTTTGTATGTGAAGTATGATTTATTAGCATAGGGGGTGTAGCCTAGGGACCCTTTCTGAATACAGACACCTCCAACCTGAAGAGCCAAAGGTGTGTCTACGCTTTGGGTAGATAATTACTGTCTATTTATTATAATAAAACCTTTTTACTGTCAGTATGTGACACCATCAACAGAATCATTTAAATCAACAGTGTTATTAATGCAATGCTGTTGTTACAGTCTTACTATAATGTTAATTGACTGTTAATTTATTTGTTTCACATGCATAGAAATTAATTAATTAAAAGCATGAACTGGATAATGTTAAATAGTCAGATAACTGTAAAAATTAAATGACCTTTTCCTTTAGAGATCTTGAAAACAGACCATTAGAATAAAGTATAGGATACATAAAGCGTTTTTATACAGTAGAGATATCAGGTTCAGAATCACTAAAAGGAAACAGGCTTGTGTTTTATATTTTTGTGAATACCTGTGTGTGTTTATTGAAGTGCTTGGATGCCCAGTTCTCAATGTCGGTCTCCGAGGACGGCTTCCTCAGGGTGAACTCTGGGAAAATGCCACAGCTGGCGCTAGGCATCATATTCCTTGCATTTCGACTGGCTTCAAATTGGGCACAAGCTCCGAGGTCCTCTGACTTAAAGTTGGACAAACAGAGAGGGAGTGAGGAAACAGACAATTAATCTTGTGCCGCAAAACATTTATAAAGTTTCTTTAGCACTTACTAACACTCAGGTAGCAAATTCAAGACTGACATTTTAATTTGTCAATATTGGCAAGGTTATTTCAGAGCAACAAAGTCCAGTCATTCTTTAGAAATAACAGCTTTGAACAAAAGAAAGATATTCAAAGGCATCATAGGTGTAAGAACCACTATGATTATGTTTGTTTGTATATCAATTAAAAAAAATTATATGGGTGTGGCATTAGAATTAAAGCAGGAAATTGATAAGGTTATCCAACTAAAACTAATCGCTGAATCTAATATTATGTTCTCTGAAATGTAAAAACATTGAAATAAACTTTTCTTCAAAAAAAATGCAAAGAATTAAATAAAATATACAGTACTGTATCAAAGTTCAGTATTGAATATTACATATTATAAGTTATATACAAAGTGCCTCTGAATGGCGTTTGAAGCCAATTCTAAATTCCAAAGTAATTAAGCAACAAACAATTAAACGACAGAATGTTTTCAGTTTCTACTATAAATGGTAAATGGTAAATGGCCTGTATTTATATAGCGCTTTACTGGTCCCTAAGGACCCCAAAGCGCTTTACATATCCAGTCATCCACCCATTCACACACACATTCACACACTGGTATACTATAAACACGTCAGTTTTTTCTTACACATTTGCAAACTGTGCTTTCAACAATTAAAAAGCATGTTTTAAGGAGAAATATTCATGATCAACTGCCTTTTGAAGGAACAGGAGTCAGATGTAGTTTATAGTGCTTTACTATCTTAGTCCTATCTTAGTAGTTAATAGTATAAATTAAACTGGAGAACACTAAGAATTTTATCAATAAAGATACAGTAAATAAAGACCTACTTTAAATAAAGATATGCTACAAATGATCTAAATACAGATAGTTTAAAAAAAATACAGTAACTGTAAAATATAGACAATATAGCAAATTGGTTATTGTAAATTCTAAAATAACGTCCTGCTGCCAGGAATTTGCTGTTGAATTTACAGCAAAGCTCATTTAAATTCACAGTGGTTGCTATAATTACCAATTAAATTTACAGTAAATTTACTGTTAATAAAATTTACTGTAGCTTTACTGTAAATAAAATTATAGCAAACTGCAGTAAAATCCAGTTACAGCAATTTTATTGTAAATCGAATTACGAGGATGTAAAAAGTGTTTACAGTAAAGTTAATTGCACTTTTTACAGGAAATGATCACGCAGCTTCAGCTGCCATTCAATTTCTTTAAAATGTATGTGTGTCTGTCCTTATCCACTTAAGTCGGACAGAGGGGCGAGAGGGATTTTCACCTACCTGAGGCGCGCTCCTGTGCAGTCCTTCAAGATCTTGGTTGGTTCTCAATATGCATACTTGTGTATACCTGTATTCTTGTGGACTTGTGAAATGTCATCAGTTGCAGCCCAAGTACTACTCCAATTCAATTCAAGTCATGCAGGCTTAAAACATCCAGATGTTCTCACTTTGCCCATTCTGCTGAGCATGCACTGGGGGTGACCTTTGTGTGCTTGGTGCAGCCACGTTTTTCAGAATGCATTTCATCCAAAATCAAAAGCGGCAATGACAGATGACAGCTGAAACTGTAAGGTTTGAAATATTACGGTATTAACAAGACAGTTCTAACATCTGACATGTTTGTTTCTGTTCAATATGCAGACCGAACTGTGCATGTCTAATGTTTTTATTAAGAGAGATGAAGTTTGTGTTTCAGTGATGTAATGACTGTGCCCGGAGGCATCCTTGTCAGGTCCCCGACCCACCTCATTCAGCTCCTTTCAATGTGAAGGAGTAGCGGCGCTACTCTGAGCCCCTCCCGGATGACCAAACTCACCCTATTTCTTAAGGGAAAGGTCAGACACCCTTTGGAGAAAGCTTATTTCTGCTGCTTGTTTCTGCAATTTTATTCTTTTGGAGAGCCCACGGAAAAAGACTTTTAGACTGCCTCAATGAAATTCTGGCATACTGTCAGGCGACTCAGGACAGGAAAACAGTGCTCTACCTACTCGAGTGCGGGTGACTTGCTGCTGACTTCGACTAAGGATATTGTCAAGCGGTAGAAGGAATAATTCGAAGTTAACATTCGGTTTCAAGAAAAAAGTCAAAATATGGACGTTATATGTAGGCTGCTATACGCTCTAGAAAATGCCTTATGTAGATGAGTTAGTGGAAGAAATTGATCAGCCATCTTACTGTCTTCTGACAAAACATACATCCTTTTCATTAAAGAAAGTGTAACCATCGGTATCCCTGCATCTGTCCACTGCCAGCCACTTCATTTTATACAAATCAGGCCAACTCTTACATTTTTGTGCTTTTTGCTTCTGACCTGACGCAGCTTTCTGCACAATCCTTTCAACATCCTTAAACTTATCACCACACTGTGTTTGCTAAAAAAGGAAATAATTTCCTTTCTTGCAACTAAAACCTATTTTGAAGTACGATTTTACTAACTTATCGACACAAGGCATTTTAAAGGGGGTATATGGTTGTTCCAAGAAAGACTGCCTTGAAACAATGGTAACCTCCACATTTACACTTTTTTCTTAAAATAGTATTTTAACTTTACTCTCAAAATGATCAATACATTTTTTTTCCCTAATACTAATTCCCTAATATGGCCCTAATACTCATTTGTCAGCTTAGACACTATGAAGCAGATCAGTAAATCTCTGAATGTTAGAAGACAACGGCCATGAACACTAAAGGCGAGCAGATGTTCTGTACATCTAAAAAAAGGATTTATATAATAGTAATCAGCATCTCTAGATAATGTAGTTTATATGGCACGTGTATGCATGTAATGAATAAATCAGTCCAGTTTTTACTGCATCTTTTAATCAATTTTACATCAATGATCCTGTTATAGCCAAACATTTTGTCAAAGTGCTTAAAAACACAAATAATCTAGTTTAATTCTAAGGAAATTGAGTAATTTCTGTTGTAAATATTAATCAATGAAATTGGGAGGGAATGACAGTAAAAACACACTTGAGCTGAGATGTGATTTTATCAACTGCACTGCCTCCATTTGTAGAATGATTGTGCTGGATTCTCTGTTCTCAGGAAGTCCACACAAGCAAGAACAAGTACTAACTTGCGTTCTTGGGTATTGAGAAACAGCTCCTGACTTTCTGTAGATTTTTCACCTGGAAAACGTAAAGGTCAAATCACATCTTTAACAAACTCCAACATGAGGGGAAAAAGCTGCTCCTATCAGCAGCCATTTGTTTTACAAAGTAAAGGTTGTGATGCTGATCGTAGGAACAGACAGTGCTGTTTTGGACACTAGAAAGGAGTTTACTTTTATTCCACCTGAGCTCAGTAACGCCTCAGCCTCTTGCCACAATTGCACTGTGTAATTAACCTGCTCACTTCCACGCATAACAAAGTCTGCAAAAAGGCTTCTAGACTCACCTTTTATCAAGGTGTCATGCATCTTTTGTATAAGAAGGGCTGCCTGATGACTCCCTGGTTGATAATTATACACATCTGGCCAATATGAATACAATCTATAAAATTCTAATCATATGATTTGCTGCTTACTCGTAAAGATTGAGGAAGACCTTCATTCTACACCTGGTCACTAAGCTAATGGCAATTACCTAAATGTTCATGTGCTTTTGATTTAATGACCTCGACTCACCTCTGCACGAGATTTCTGGATGAACTGTAGAGTTTTCGTGTGGAGAAACCCTCTGTAGACCTTTCTGAACTGGAGTCCAGGAATCACTATCTAGATTTTATTTATTTATTTTTGTCACAACTTGTTTTTGCCTCATTTTTAAACAAGCAAAATAACTTTATTTTTCCTCAGTTAATCAGTAATATTTCCAAAGCAATTGACAGGACACAAGAGGTGGAAAAGAGAGGGGGCCAGGGTAGAGTTGCTGGAGACAAGTGTCAGGAGTTATTTGTGGCAAAAGGATAGCAGCAAGAGTGAAGGTTGAAAGGTTTACAAGATGGTACCTGAGGCTTGTGTCTATTTGTGGACATTAGGTTTGAGATAAACAGTCTTTGCAGTCTGTACAGCCTCTTGGTAAACAGAGAGACAGTCCCTAAGTATGTAAGGAAACATACAGCTCATCCTTCTTCCATCTTCTCTCAGCGCGTCTGCAATCATGTCTGAGCCTCTGCATATGTTCATTCAATCACTGCTCTGACAAAGGCTTAGAGCACATCCTTTCTGGAAGAATGTTAAGACCTGCAGCAGGGGACTGAAAACGAGGCAATAAAACCTCTTTTTTATATGAGAAACAGAAAAGTCATTGGGCCTGCCTGGTCACGAACTAGTGTTATCCTTACTGTGCTTTTATTATGGGCATTATACTTTAACAGGCTTCTCTTCTTAAGCTCAAGCTCATCATCAGCTGCCTGTAGTATCAGTCCAGTTTTTTGCTAATACCTCAGTTTGGTGATAACACTGCTGATGTCCACCAAATAAAAGTAACATGATTAATAAAGAAATGTGACTAGCATGTGTCTCTATATGTTTTGCTGTTTTCCTGTCAGTGACCATGATTCATCACGACTGAACTAGGGTATACTACAAAGCCAGCACACCCTAGCTGAAAGTCAGTTTTCCGTGTGGATCTTTTTACTTGTAACTTGTGCTGAGCCCTTAACCTGGTCGGGGGTGGTTTGTGTTTACTTTTAGTTTAAAAATCATCTGGAAGCGCCACATTTTCACCGATTCTTTTATTTTAAGCATGTAGTGTGCAGTGCATCATCATAATTTTTTTAATCATCTGGTAACATCTTTGACTGAAGTGGGGATCGTTTTGTGTTTTAGTAAGGAACAGCTTGGCTTCTTCCACAGAGATCAACGAAACACCAATTTTTATCCAAGTACACTGAAAGCTTGAAGCAGAAAGCTTGGCTTCGTGGAAAAACTTCATAACCACCATTGTGATACCCACTATTTCCAACTAAAGTTTTACGTATTATAGAATCAGCTAATGCAAAGCAAGCCAGACTGTGTTGAATTTCATTCAATGTATAACCCTCAGAACGGCACTATTATCTCATCGTTGCAGATCTCCATTTAAGAACCACCACTGAGTCAAAGGTTTTTGTTGGTTTTTACAGTAATAGATAATCTGTTAGTATATAAAGGTTTTTTTTTAAACAGTTCACATTTCAGGTGTCAGCAGAGGTGTACAAAAAGCGTAAGAGCAGAACTTCAGAACTTGTAGTCTGTCAGAGAGGAGAAAGATCACCTTAATTGCAGTACCTCAGAGCTGAAATAAAGTGGCATTTATACCAGGGTAACCAGAGAGGATAATACGTATTTGAAATATATAATTTAGCCTCATTTCTGCTGTCCAATACAAAGAAATGTAAACTTTAACAAATGATTCCAAATTGCAAAACTCTCAGTTGTGTCTCTAATAAAACCTCTGTAACTTTGCTCTGCTTCACTTCAGCAGCATCAGGTAATGTTCATATGCTGATTCATAGTTTTCTTCCATTTCTGATCTACTGCAGAATATTTTTAAGGCGGTTGTCTGCTATAAAAAAGCTAGACCAGCAAAATCTCCTTCATGTTTTTCTGCATTTTATCCTCAGTTACTTCGACACAAATTCATCTGCTGTGATGCTTACTGATGAAGTCTCACAAGTGTCAGCTTTGTTTTTATATATGGATATGTACTGATAAATGATCAGAATTATAATATTTCGAAACCGAATCGAGTCAAATCAGGACCTTGTGAATTGGAATCAAATCAGAGAAATCAAAATCGATGCCCAGCAATATTTATTTGTGTCACAGAAAGTTATATTTTAAATGTCACTTAAAGTTTTGTGGCCACTCTCATCTGCCATTGTTGCTTTTGAGTTTCAAACAAAATACATTCTGGAATAATTGGCTGTACCAAGCACATGCAAGTCCACACCGATGCATCCTTCATAAAATGGGCGGAGAAAGATGTCCGTGCATTTTGAGCATAGTTGACTTGATACGTACGCTGAACTTTAACAGTACTTAAGCTGCGACTGACAACATTTTACAGTTACACAAAAATACACACAAGGACTCGTTTTGAGAAAGAGACAGTGTTAGCTACTGCTAAGCTAGCTAATGCTTTAAACTATCGGCTACAAAATGATGTAGCATAGACCTATAGCATGTTATGTTGGGTGCCTTTTAAAATATCAGCATGTGGTTGTATTTACCTTAATTTAATGAGCCGTCAGTTCCAATAAATACACCACCAGATTGTCGCGCACATGAAAAGTGTAAGGGGGGGTGTGTGTATGGGAGTTTGACACAACGACTTACAGACTCCAAAAATCAAGATGGCAGCCCCCATAAGTGGGAAATTCTGTCTTTACTCTTGTACAAAGGAAGTGGCGCCACGTTATCCATCTCTTACACATTTATTCATACACACACACACAATAAATCCCCCATTAAGTAAAGCTGTTATAGATTAGCAATGGTAACTGAACTACAAAAGCAATAATAATGGAATTATCCTATCCTTCTAAATATGGCTAGAAAATTCTAGCATGCAGCAGTACCTGTGAGGGATGAAGGTAAGGTTCAGGGGAGGCCAGGTTGGTCTGAACAGAGAGGCTTTTCTCCAGGAGGGCCTGAGGGAACCCCAGCCGCTCAAAGGTACTGCGTTTCCAGTGGTGGCCATCGCTCTGTGCTAGTGCCTCGTCCTCACTGAACGCCCTCACCACTGGTCCCGGTAATGGCAGAGGCACTGCTCCGTCGCTCTCATAGCCATCTTTAGAGCTGCCAGCTTGGGAAGCACCACCTCCCTGCCCAGAATCCCAACTGCACCTCTGTTTCATCACCTGCTGAGCCTCCCAAGCAAGTCTGGCCTGAGCCAGCATGGCCTCAGATGCTGTCCCAGTAAGCTCCACCTCCCCATACCGAGTCAGTTCCTGTGGGAGGGATGGCTTGCGGCTTTTGCGTTTGCGGTTGCCAGAGGGAGAGAAAGCCCCAGGCCTGGCTGTAGAAGAAGAAGAGAGGGAATGTGTCTGGCTGGACGTCCAGGATATGGAGTCCTCATAAACTAACCTCTGGCTTCCCTCTCCACCCTCTCCACTGTAGTCCAGCAGGAGGCGGGGGTCTCTGATCAGAGATTGGCTGTGTTGCAGAGTGTAGGACCCCCCATATGAACTTCCATAGCCACCGGTTGTGCCGTAACGCAGAAGACGGTCTGCTGTCTTGAATCGAGGACTGGAAGAAGACTGCTCCACGTACACCAGCTGCTTAACATATTCCTTGCCCACAGGACTGTACTCCAAACTCTGAGTCTTTTCGGGACACTTCTGCCTGGTCAGAACCAGCTGGCCATAGGGTGACTGTCCCTGCTTGGGGGAGTGGTAAAGGGGGACTGAAGATTTTCGAGCAGGTGACTTGCCAGTGCTGTAGAAGGAAGAAGAATCAGAGAGGTGCATGTCAGTGGGAGGCTCTTCATAGATGGGTGGGGGCTGAAAGTCTGTGGGCGGCTCCTCATATAGTGGGGGCTCATAGGTGTAGCGGGGTGAAGGAGGCTGGGAGTCAGCTGAAGTGAGTCGATGGGTGTTTGAGCCACCCAGCTCTGCCCGCTTAAGAAAAGGAGACTGACGGCGGTCGGCATAAAGAACTGGGGAGCTGTCAGGTTCTGAAGAAGGGTTTCCTCCAGAGGGACAGCGAGCTCGTGAGGTGGTGCCCCCTCCAGAAGGAGTGCTAGGGCTGGAGGGGTCACAGGGAGAGTAACCATTTCCCTGATGGGCCAAGAAGCTGGGCTCTCTGTCTGTCACCTTGATCAGCATTCGCTCTTTTGTACCAGTATTCCACCTGAAGGGAGAGGTCCTGGTAGAAGAGAGCAGAAAAAAAGAGAGGAGAGACATTTTGAAAAAGAAAAGAATAGATGCAGTTAGAGGATATTAAAGTTTGTTTTGAAGCTTATCAATTCCTGTTCCAGTTACTCTGTTACAATTAATCTTGTAATTATTAGAAAATACCTCATAATCACATTTATCTGAAAGTGATTGTTATTATAAGGTAATAAAACCAAGATTAACTTATTCCTAAATGATGGGAAGAGAAAAGCATGCAGAAAGAGAGCAAAAGCTCATGATATGAAGTAATATGCCTGCAACAGAACGGGATCACTACCATTTAATGATGATGCCACTGCTGATAGTAGTAGTAGAATATAATCTGAACTGCGCAGGACTAAACTCTGCTCAGATTTGACCAAATGCGGCAAACGTGATTGGACAGCAGTTTAAAATACCAGTGGGTAACGTCCCAAGGCATACTGCAAACGCAACCAAAGGGTTTCTGAAAGGAAGTTATATTTCTGTGAGCCAGCCAGTCACTCAATCACAACAGAGCATTCTTTTCAGTTACAGAAACAAAAGTAAAGGCAGAAAGACCAAAAGACAAACAGCAACTGGATTCTAAACTTCAGCAAGGTTTGAAAATAATTTTAAAATTAGAGTTTGAGTTCAGGGAACAGACTAGATCAGAGCGTGCATCAGCAGCATCTTTTCAGTATGTGGAAATGCTTAAGCATCTACAAAAAAGACACTGGATGGATGGGAGCATATTTTGATCTAAAACCTTCAATATGTACAACCTACCAGTTATATAGGCACTGTCGCAGAATTTGGAACTGAGAAATGATAACAAGCTGGATGGTCTTTCTCCTCTAAAGCTTAGAGGATGTTGCACACATGCTTTTAAAAAATGATTTCATGAGAATGTTTTTATTTCTCTGGCCACAGAACAGTTTTCCATTTTGTTTCAGTCATTTTGACATGGGTTTTTGCCCAGAGAAGATGGGTGTTTCTACATCATATTCACATATGGCTCCTTCTTTCCATGATAAAGCTTCAACCTGCAGATAAAAATGATATGGCATAACAGACTCGTAGATCTGAAGTAAAAAGGTAAAGTACCACTATTGTATGACTTACTGTCATGCTGTTTTAGCTCTTTAGCTGATATTAATCCATATGGATTAATGAACATTACCCTAAGCATTGTTCTAGTGTGCTGTATACCTGTAACTAACTCAGTCTTACCTATCTGCCTCCTCTCTGTTGCCTTGTTTTTCGGACAGCTCCTGGTCAAGGGAGGACGAGGTGCTTCCTTCTCGGCTGACTTCACTGTTCCGTCCTGGGCTGTTGTCAGCAGATGCTCGCCGCCCGCCACCTGGAGGACGAGTGATGGTGGCATCTGTGTGCTGCTTCAGAGTCTGCAGCTTGGCCAAGGGTATGATGTCACATCCCTGAGGCCGATGCCACACTGTGCGTTGGGTGGAGGCGTTATAGTAGTAGAAGCGTGAAGTATTGGGGTCAAACAGCTCCCACCACTGGTTCTCACCGGTACGCTTGATGCAAACACCCTGTGGTGGGTCCCACACGCACTCACCCGTTAGCAGATTGGCATACATATGCTCCCGTGTCCGTGGCTCAATGATTTCCACCCACTCCAACCTGTAGGGGCAGATTGCAAAATGATAGAATTACAGTGGCTACATACTCCATCTGCCAGCCTAACTAGCTGGTCAACAGAGTCCATCCACACCTCCCTCCTAAAACCCTCAATGTCTAAGGTGCAGATAAACTTGAGAGGCAAATAGCCAAAAGACCCCCCCAGAAAGGAGCTGCAGACAACCAAGGACCCCAGAGGCGTAAATCAGACATTCTGAAGGAGAGTAAGGAGAACCCACCCTACATGTTTGAGTGCCAGGGCCACAGATCCATACCCAACCCACGCAGAAGAGGCAAGCTACCCAGCCCAGTGCAAGCACCAATGACTACAAGGATCCCAGACCTAACATCCCAGGACAGCAAGGCAGTAATCACTCATGCTCCCCACCACCACCAATCAAGACAGACACACAGATACCCAGAAACAGCAGCCCCAGCTTTCCAGCTCCCTGAAAAGTCGCCAGAGATCCAAAGACCAACCCTGGCCACCTGTAAGGCACATAGGTAGATGAGACTAAAGCCGAGCTCCCCCTAAAACAGATTCATCCAACTGTTTTTTTTATTGAGGCAGATATTCTCTCCAGATTAATGTGACCTAGAATTAAATTTGTAGTCAACTAAGGTTAATAACGGAGCTTCACAGGGTTCCATGGTAGGACCAGTTCTGTCTATGCTTCCCCTAGACAGTGTCTTTAGAAAGCATAGCATACATCTTTACTGCTATGCAGATGATACCCAACTTTATCCATCTCTGAAGCCAGATAACACACCCCAATTAGTTAACCTGCAGAAATGTCTTAAAGACATAAAAACTAGTTTATGCATTTATTACCTCTAGGCTGGTCTACTGCAATTCATTATTATTAGGATGTTTCCACCAAACTCCTTGAAAAGCTGATCCAAAATGATGCAGCAGAACGCTGACAGGGACTAGAAAGCGAGAACATATTTCCCTTTATTGGCTCCCTGGTTAAATCCAAAATTGAATTTAAAAACAAAGTACTGCACCACCCCATTAGAGCACGTCACTCTCAGACTGGGAGCTTACTTGTGTTTCCAAGGGTATTTAAAGTGGAATGGGGGTTAAGAGGCTTCAGCCTTGTGCAACCAGTTTGGATTTGGGCAGCAGACATACTTTCTACTTTTAGGATTAGAATTCAAACTTTCCATTTTGATAAAGCATATAATTAGGGCAGGGTCAGGTGACCTGGAATCCTCAATTAGCTATGCTGCAATAGGCTTCTGGAGGAATCCCATTTTAATGAAATGCATTTAATCATTAGTTCATATTAATATCTGGCTCCTGTCCACAGCATGTCTTTTGTCCTATCTTCCTCCCTTTACTGCCAAACAGTAGTGGCAGATTGCCACCTCTCCCTGAGCCTGGTTCTGCTGGAGGGTTCTTCCTGTTAAAAGAGATTTTTTCCCACTCCCCTCTGTCGCCAAAGCACTTCTTACAGGGGCTCATCTAATTGGTTTTCTCTTTTTTCTCTGTATCATTGTAGGCCCTTTATCTTACAACATAAAACACGTTGAGACAACTGTTATAGTAATTTGGTGCTAAATAAATAAACCTGAACTGAATCTGCTTGCTAAAACTGCCGGACAGGACAGGTTTAAAAAAACTAAATAAAAAATGTTGTCATCCACCCTCTTTTTTGAAAAAATCTTGACCCTTCTCTTCTTTAAAGAATTTAAAGACCAATTTGAAAATTACAGTTTACTGCTAAGATTTGAAACTTACCAGTTTACATCTTATAACTGTTCCAAAGAGACAGCCCTTCTTAGCGTCTCCATTGACATTTTGCATACTGATGCAGGCGAAGTTTTGTTCTGCCTTGACCTCTGCCTTACTGATACCGTTGAACATTTTGATCAATAGGCTGAGATACTAATGTCTAGTATTGGATGATATCTGTCTCAATGTTTCTTGTCTGTGGCTGTTTTTAAGTTCTGGTTCTCTTCGACTTCTCCTACTATAAAGTTCTGTTTTGGGCCTTTATTGTTTCTGTTATGATTTCTTCCTCTTCAGCACATTTTAAGCACTTTTAAGGAAATCTCAGTGACAATTCTCGCTGCTATGAAGGCGACATTCAGTTGCATATCTCTTTAAAGCCCAAAGATGTTTCCAAGCTGGATATTTTGAAGTACTCACATACCACAACATCACTAATTCAATTGCACTAGCTCACAATTCAGAGTACACATTAATTCTGGCTCTGGTTTTGACTTTTAGACCTGTGGATAAAGAAGCCGTCCATCCAACCAGTGTAATGGTTGGATGGACACCAGAGAACTTTTGATCTACAGCAACTTCCACGCTGTCTTCACAGCTAACAAAGTGTTGTGATGGCACAAGGGAGAGGTGTGTTTCATTCGAATCCAGGTGCCCACTAAAACCCAGCGGCAGCTATTTTCCTGCCTCCACAAGTAACTGCAGAAGACAACAAGGCAAGCATGGCCACCAAAGCAAAGTAAAATTGCACTCTGTACAAAAGCAAAAGTCATCCAGTTCATGCAAAACGAGTCTCTGTCTCTAAGTAGACAGGGACTGCTTTACCATCTACCATGTTTTCTTGTATTTGTTTTTTTTTAAATAAATAGTCCTTTTGCATTTTGACTCATAAATAATGTCAGAACATCGTTTGACTATGGTCGTGTCAAATTCATGGGCTGCATCCTCCTGAGGCCGCATTTGTAGACCGATTACGTCACAGCGACGCGCCGAAGGCTGTCCAAATTCGTAGACTCCTCCGAATGCAGCCGACAAATGCGTCCTCCTTTTCCCCGAATTTGAAGGATGGGTCGGGTGTGTCCTTCGTGGCCTACCATATCCCAGAATTCATAGCGCGGCCCAGCCAAACTCCAGTTTCCAAATGGCGGCCGCTACTAAGTTTTAAAATTACTCTTATCTAATCTTTCTGGGTCACAAAATAAACTTTTAACATATTTTCAGGCGAGAAAGTGGGTGTGTAAACATTCAAATATCTGCTCGGTTTATCAAGATATCGCATATTTGCAAAAGTGCTTCGACGTTTTCGGAGACGTCTGCTTACCCACCAGCTCGATAGCTAGCCGGGAGCTCGAGGGTCACTGAAGCCGCCGAGAACGGCACAACTCCCGGCACATCATTTTCAGATCACCGCGGACTTTCGCTACTCAGGTTAAACGTAATATATAAGTCACTTAGACAACCTAAAAATGTTATTGTTGGGCTTTTTTCAGTGTTTTGTTTGTTCGTGAGTAAATCGGTTTGGCTGAGATTAAAGTATTATTAGATTAGATAAAATAAAACTTTATTAATCCCCCGGGTGGGTTCCTCCTTGGTTTTCACACAGCTGAATAAACGTCAAACAGAAAACTGATTAAACAGAAGTGTGAGATGGTCGAGAATTTACGCCAGTGTCCTGTTATATTTTAGATAGCAAGGAGCAGACGGCTGAGTTTATTAAACTCCACCGAGACAGCGGTGACGCTAATCAGAAGGCTAGACCGTCCAATTTCACAGCCGTTTACTTCCGGCCTACCCGACCTTCTGAGGACCCGGCCCACGTAGACCGCGAAGGCCGGGTCCTCAGGAGGATGCAGCCCATGAATTTGGACACGACCTATGCCTGCATTTTATATTATATATGTATATTAAAAAAACCTGCAACAATTTTGTCTTCAAAGCTGATGTATTAGAAGCAGGAAAATTAGGCAAGTGCAAACTGGTGTGAGAATTGTGCAGTGCATATGCATCTGCAAAGCTGCAGACCAGTCAAGGTGCCCACTGCCCAGTATGGTGCTCAGTATGGACATTTTCACTACTCAAACTTACATTTGTAATGTATTGTCATGTCATGTGCTCCAAGTTCAAGATCCTTAGTTCCAGTTTATATTTCGTTTGTTTCTTGTTGTATGTATGTACTTTGTTTTAGTTCGTTTTTTCCAGCAGTAAAGCTGACACTTTAAGTTAAATGATCAAAGAACTGACCTCACAGCCCACTGTTCATTCAGTGGGCTAGTCTCAGTTATTGTGCAAATGTACTGCTTATAAGGTTGGGAAAACCAGCAGTCAGCTGACACTGAAGAAGTCACTTTGATGAGTGACGAAAAGTTTCTCCCACTAAAAAAAGCTATGTCCAGATGAACAGAATCAACTTTTTGGGACTTTAAGCTAAGTTTACCATCTTTGACTCTAGCGTTTGGGTCCAAACCCTGCCTGCCACACAGCTCACCTTGACACATTCCTTTGCAGACGATCAGTTAGCTGTTTGACAACTACTCTTTCTAGAATTTTCAGAGGGCCCGGTGGCGCCAGTGTTCGGCAGCCTCGCCTCTGTCAGTGCGCCCCAGGGCAGCTGTGGCTACAATGTAGCTGCCATCACCAGTGTGTGAATGTGTGTGTGAATGGGTGGATGACTGAATGTGTAAAGTGCTTTGGGGTTCTTAGGGACTAGTAAAGCGCTATACAAATACAGGCCATTTACCATTTACCATCTTCTAAATTAGTGGATGCCATTTCCTCTGCAGTTTGCGAATTATTAATTCTACTTTAAGGTGCACATTTGAGAGTTATACCAAGGAGTCAAGTACTTCTGATTTAAGACTTTCTTTTTCAGAGGAACTACAGTGTCCAGGGTCAGATACCGTGAAGATGTAAAATTATCAACACGATAATCGACCTTGGATGGAGCAGAGTTCAGGTAACTGCTCCACACAGTTTGTACATGGCATTAAAGATGACAAAAGACGATTAATTATATCTTTAAATTAGTTCTAACACTTAGAAAGACATCTACTGTGGTGAAATCTATTCCCAACTGCTGTGTAATCCATCCATCCATCCATCCATCCATTCGCTTCCGCTCATCCTTTTCAGGGTCGCGGGGGGCGCTGGAGCCTATCCCAGCTGTCATAGGGCGAAAGGCAGGGTCCACCCTGGACAGGTCGCCAGTCTGTCGCAGGGCTATGTAATCCAGACATTGTAAATTGTAAATTTAACCATAGACCCAGATGGAGTTTTAATTTGAAAGTCTAACTCTTAGCCTTGTCCATCCTAATTGGAAAACTCAAAAACCCACTGACTTTTTTTCTGATTTAGTACTCACTTCAGATCAAATAACTATTGTGTGTGATTTTAACATACATATAGGTGCTGAAAGTGACAGAATCAACCGAGCATTTAATCTATTATTAGACTCAATTGGCTTCTCTAAAGTTATAAAAGAGCCCACCCACCACTTTAATTACACTTTGGATCTCGTTCAACGTTGTTGTTGAACTTTACATTTACAATAATGGATTCTAGAGCACCACCACATTAACCAATTATGGCCAATTAATCCCACTATCTCCGCTCTGGATCTTTA
This sequence comes from Haplochromis burtoni, assembly GCF_018398535.1. Classification (NCBI taxonomy): domain Eukaryota; kingdom Metazoa; phylum Chordata; class Actinopteri; order Cichliformes; family Cichlidae; genus Haplochromis; species Haplochromis burtoni. The sequence goes on along the minus strand of NW_024582610.1, from coordinate 388,906 downwards.
TTTAACTGGCCTGTTCCGCTTCATCTGACAAGGATTCACTCTGACAACTGGTGTACCATTTCTTTCTCTCTTTTCTTTCTCATACACAAGGGGCACACATAGTACCTCGCATAACTATAGCTGCACAAGTCTCGGCAAGGCTTTCTTTAAGAGTTCAATTCAGTTTTATTTATATAGTACGAAATCACAACAGCAGTCATTGCAAAGCACTTTATATTTATATGAGGTAAAAACCCTGTACTAATGGAGACAAAATTCCCAAAATCAAGCTGGGAGCTGGTTCCACAGAAGAGGGGCGTGAAGTCTTATTAGAATTTTTGAGACAGTCCGACAATAATAAAATACATCCAAAATACATTCATAAACAAGTTTTTTTTAACATCAGGGGTGACACAATGTTTCTAATTTTAGAGATATTGCACAACTGTAAGAAAGTAGTAGTTTAATAAGCACAATAAAGTTAAAAAAAAAAAAAAAAACAACAGCCCAAGGTAATGCTACCCAGATTAAGTATCTGGTTAGACATCATGTTTCAAAGATTTTTTAGGGCCAAGTACAATAACCTAATCTGAGTGATGTGATTGCTGAGATGGTGTTACAGTTTTGTTTTTGTGGATGTGTGAATTTCAGAATTTGAGTAGGACCTGTTAGCTTCAGGTTCCACTTACAGAGAGGCACTGGTTTGACTGAGTTAGTAGTGTGACCATACAGCTTCAGCCTTATGTGAGTATCAAACCTCCAAATGAAAACTCAGACTGTGGCTGGTGCAGGAAAGTAAGTTCAATCTCTATAGAAGTTTCCCGGAGAAATGATAACGTCCAACCCAAGCTCTTTATTAAACCCATGATCCATTGTGCATTACAGGTTAAATAAACAGTAAATTATGGACTAATTAAATGTAAAAGGCTTTCATTCTAGCTAGATAAAATGCACAGGGAAAGCATTAAAAATATAGTTAATTAGTTTGAATAACTTTGATTTTCTGAGATCTCTATTGCAACAACTCAACCTTTAAAACACAGAATAGAGGCTATAACCCTGGCATTGCTAAAAGCTCCTCCTCCCTCCCCTTAAAAAGGTCAACTTGCATAGATTGCATTTCTTCTCCCCAACCATTTGTCTTTATAAAATCACTGCTCTCCGTTGCTGGGAGACCACTGAGCACACTGGCAACACTTCCGAGGATTAAATAGGAAGAGGGTATTGGACAAGGACAGATGAGGAGTCGAGATGGTGTGGGATAAAGCGATAAAGAAGTAGACATAAAGGCTATGATATTTCATTTCCTGCTCCTTACATAAGCAGAACCAAAATGTTCACACCTACTGGAGATTTAACAACAAGCTCATCCTTAACAGCCCATGAGGGATTTGTAGGACTTATATCAAGTTATCAAAATAAATATTAAAAAAACAAAACAGGTTTTCTTTTGGTAAAAAACATATTTATTAGGTCATAGGTGAATTATGACCAATTGCAATGGCCCATGTCCCACTGAGACTGCTGACAGTCTTAAGTCGAAGTATTGGAGCCTGTTCCTGCTAAGACACAATGTGACAGATACTTCTTTGAGGATTTTTTTAAAGGTGTCGTGGCATTAATGTCAGAAGTTGTGAAGAAAAGTTACATTTATGGAGAAACACATATCAAAGACTGCTCTCAGCTAGAGCAACATCTTTTTGAACTGCTGCATTTTTTGACTAAGATGTCGCCGAGTATGGCAGCCTCGTCGC